>NC_134273.1:3102877-3387877 GCF_031893055.1 Leptodactylus fuscus | reverse complement strand
ACATTTTCCTCCCCTTGTCTAAAACTTTTGCACAATAGCGTATATGACATTACTGGAGGTTAAATAGAATATCCAGTGGTTGCACTGGGGTCCAAGTACTGCACCATATAGAGAGCAGTGGATCCTGGGCCCAGCAATACCAGGAACAGTCTTGAGCACGGCCATTGTTTCTGCAAGTCTCTATAGACCACACCATACAATAACAATGAGGGAACACACAAGGAGCCGCAGGCTGGGAGGGAAACCTTGCGTGCAAATATGAGATTTCGGCAGAGTATTACCTACAAACTGTTGTGTTTCTCAGAGGCCACAGGCAGTTTTCTTTGTTATCCTGAGCCGCGCCCAGACCTGACGTGCTCGCTGCTCACACACCTATAGCTGAAGCCATACGGAAATCACACTGAGGGCGAGTAACCTGAGCCCGAGATCCTGCTCACAAATAACCACGCTAAACATGGATTACATTACTCATATACAGTGACGGCCTGCCGTCCGCAGGACATAGTGTGGGAGCCTCAGGACTAAGGCCAGGCTTTACCTGTCGTGGGATATGTTTACTGCTTGTTATGGGAAGACATTCATTGTATGTGCTGGGACAGCCCCTGATATACACTGAACGCCACCATTGACCCCATACAACCCCATACACTGAACCCCACCATTTACCCTATACAACCCCATACGCTGAACACCACCATTGACCCTATACAACCCCCATACGCTGAACACCACCATTGACCCCCATACACTGAACGCCACCATTGACCCCCATACAACCCCATACACTGAACGCCACCATTAACCCTCATACAACCCCATACGCTGAACCCCACCATTGACCCTATACAACCCCATACGCTGAACACCACCATTGACCCCATACAACCCCATACGCTGAACCCCACCATTGACCGCCATACGCTGAACGCCACCATTGACCCTATACAACTCCATACGCTGAACACCACCATTGACCCCATACAACCCCATACGCTGAACCCCACCATTGACCCCCATACGCTGAACGCCACCATTGACCCTATACAACCCCATACGCTGAACGCCACCATTGACCCTATAAAACCCCATACACTGACCCCACCATTGACCCCCATACAACCCCATACACTGACCCAATCATTGACCCCCATACAACCCCATACGCTGAGCGCCACCATTGACCCCCATACAACCTCATATGCTGAACGCCATCGTTGACCCTATACAACCCCATACGCTGAACCCCACCATTGACCCCCATACTCTGAACCCCACCATTGACCCCCATACAACCCCATACACTGACCTCACCATTGACCCCCATACAACACCATATGCTAACCCCTTAACCCCCATACAACAGTTGGATCCAGAAGATCGTCCTTTTGGCTTATGTCAGGATGGTCCGTATCCCTTCCTTGGTGCAGACATAATGCACTTGTCTATACAGTAGATCACACAATATAGTATACATAACATTATGGATTTTCCTCTGATGTTTGAGCCTGATAATATATGAACATAGCCTTAATGTTGGATTCCAAAGAGCGGATATTGACCTGTCTTACATGTAAATGGCCCCATAACGTTTATTCACACACAACAGAATCATTGCAGAAATTCTGGGCCTTTCCATTCATCTGAATGTCGCTTACCTGGATGTTCTTGCCACCAAAATAACCCAGTTCATACCAATGGAGCAACGTCTTAGTAACAGTCATTTCTGCATCAGATTTGCTGCATGTGTATTCACCCTGTGCTGAAAAGCAGATTTACTTGATCCTAGCAAAGGGATCAAATCCATGTATACATATCCAGCCAAGCAATCCTAAAAAGTCACTTCTATCCATCTACAGAGGCAGCGCCCCCTGCACAGCAGCCAATGTGATAACGCACGTCCCGCCCATGTACCAGGAATTGACTTACAGATGATTCTGCTCATTTTGTTCCTCTCTGGTGTTTAGGCAGCTTCTTTTCATGCCTCGGTCATGTGTTCGGCTTCATTCACATCTGCATTGTTATTTCCGTTGTTCTGCTTCATCATAGGAGAAGAGCAATGGAAGCCCCGGATCCATCAGATGACATAATGGGCTCTATCTGGTTTCTATCAGGGCTCAGGATTTTTAATGAAATCTGTGGAGACGACAGTGGTCGTGTGAATGAAGCCTCAATGTTACCCCAGTATTTTATTGGTGCCTTGTATAGTAGGGGCGCCCCAATGATCCATCATGGAGTATTCGTACAAGGCACCAGCGTGTCCTCGCCAAGGCTCGCCTGCACTTTTACATATAACATTGCTAGAAATGTGTTGGCCATAAATTGTGTAATATAACATACAAGCCTTTCCTTTACTGGTGTTTGCAGGATCTGTAGCGAGCTGGGTGCCTGACAGGGGGTCGCCCTTCTATACATTTTATCTTCCACTTTAGGAATGGTCTTCTCTCCGCTTCCTCCTACATCTCCTTCCAGTATTGCGCACCCCCTCCCTCCCTCATTAGGTAATGTCCAATGTGATATTTGTAGATCTGCCTTCTCCCTGGTACAGATGGTTAATCGGGGTCGGGATATTTTCGTCTGTGTTTTTATCCATGGTAACCAGGCAATTTATATCCTTAGTCAATTAGGCGTCGTGTCATCGTCTGTGGCGGGATGAATGGTGCACTCCTTGGAGCCTCAGACAGGTAGATGATGATGGTGCGAGCCTGTGCCCCGGTTTCAGCAGATTTGTGTTGCACATGTTTGGCACCTGTAGTGCCGGGAGGACGTGCACTAAATCCTTCCCTTTTATGTTCTTTCATGTTTTTTATGACTTTGGCTCTTTGATAGTTTTGCGTTTTCTATGGATGCATTAGAAAGTGACAGTGGACGCCTATTGGCATGCAGGCAGCAGCAGCAGCAGGGGGCAGCACTGCTTTTAGGGTATTACTGGACATTGCACATTCAATAAGTGCCCAGCAGGAGGCCAATTGCTCCTCTCTGCACCATTAATGGCCATTGAAGTGCATATAAATAGGGGCTAAGCTGCGTGCGACCAATGATAATACAGCAGGGAACTAGTTAAATAACAATTCTCTAATACAGTCTTATTAGGAAACAGTCTCCAGGTATTCTCCAGGTCAGGGAGGGAGGTCGGACCCCTGGGGGGCTTCAGTGCCCATCTGCAGAATACTCAGAGTATCCATATTAGGATATGAGGATTTCTGGATTTCCATGACATTGTGGGAGAAGTCACACAACATAAACTTCAGTATATCTCTATTGCAACGTGTGACATCATGTGACTGCGACACAACAGACGAACACAATCCACCGCTGTTGTATTTAGATCACAGGTTACAACTAACGCTGGGTTCACACGAGCGCCCGAACTCCGTTCTGAGCTTTCCGTCTTCTGCATGCAGACTGGCTCCGGCCGTGATCGCCGGTACATGCGGCCATTTTTTGCTATAGATTTCAATAGAAGTCAATTATGAGCCGCAGCGGTGTCACCGAATGCAGAAGTTCAGGATAGCTCTGCTACATCGGTGCCAATGCGTAGTGGGTGAAGCTGAAATATCGCCAATAACTCCCTTCTGTATAATGACAGCGGGGAACTCCCAGAATTTATTGGAGTTTCCCTTTAGGATTGAATATTTGCATTGGCTCCTATGGAGATTGGGTTCTAGTGCAGGCGATAAGCGGCGACCGCCGGCAGGAATCATCGTGTGACACTGGATATAATAACATTAATGAATATTTTATTAGGCATTGGGTGTACGGGGGCGAAGAGTCTGGAGGAGCTTTGATGGGGGGGCATTTGGCTGCTCCCCAGGTGCTATTATCCTGCACACCTGGCAATGACATCACACAGGAGCCAGACACAAGCCGCTCTAGTCCCAGACAACTGGAAAGGCAATCCTGTTCAGCAACATTTCTGTGTTAATTATAAGTGTCAGCTCTCCCAGAGGAGATGACTGGATGCAGCGCTCACCGGGGCCCTGCAAATGTGGCCGCTGGATGATTGTGCTGGCACATTCCTGCACACATTGCCAGCCACAAGTGCTTACACGTCTTACTACATACTACACGTCTGTGTGCAGCCCTTCCCCCAGCCTATACCGGGATCCATAGGGTTATATCGCCTACACATGTGTCCATTCACTTACAGCAAGTGGAGGAAGAAGCAAAGAGTCTGTTACATTGTTCACTATATAATTATATATCTTCTGGATTACCAGCATAAACAGTGGGATTAAGTCAATGACTTTTCTGACCTTCATCAGGGTCAGTGGCAGATCTGTCCCAGAGATTTCTGCGACTGCCCTACGTTCATCTGAATGAGGTTTGCAGAAATCCATGCACACGCTACAGAAACAATCCCATTCACATGGTTGGGACTAATCATCGGTCACAGAAACGTCTGCCACAAAATGGTTTGCTTATTATGACACAGCGCCACACTTCACTCACAGGCTGGGGCTGGTATTGCAGTTATTTCCCATTCACTTGAAGAAGGATGAGCTGCTAGATCAGATCCAATCCTCTATTATACTGTGCCATAAGATAAATCTCCAGTATTATATATATAAGCCCCGGACCTGCTCCGTGATGATCTGCTTGTCTGGTTCAGTAGAAGGTCAGGCTGTCGTGTCCATAACATGGAGTCGCATACAGCGCATTACTGTGACTTATGACCAGTTTCCATTCCTTTCATCTCTTCCAATAGGGAATCAAGGACATCGCGCCGTGGTAAAATGATGGATTTTTCAGCAAGAACTTTCATCTGATGATCGGAGGAAAACACAGAACCCCAGAGAAAGTGCTGAGGAACTTCAGGCCATTGGGTTTCCTTGTCTCCTGCCCTGTGACTGAGGTCAGTGCCTTATTTCTGCTCCATAACTTTGTACAAGTGTGAAGAGATCAGAACCATCAAACAATCCTTCTGTTTCCCCGAGTCACAGTTTTCTGCCAGTTGTTCAATATTCTAACTATTCTTCTCTGAGGAAAGCTGGGTGACTGATATTGTATTATTTGGTAATGAATTTTGGTCTTATGAAATGATGTATAATTGTTATAGCGGAGTCTACAGGTCTTATTACATGGAGTTGATGATGAGCGCCCATCAACCATATAATGATCGCGCTCATGTGCATCAGGGAACACTAACGATCGCCCCCAGGAACTGTCGTTGTCAATAATTGGGCTGATAATCAGTCTGTGTAATAGGGCCTTATAGCAGCACAGCCCGTGGGGGAAGAGGACCCTGCTTCTAACAGTATACTGACAGCAGAGCTTGTAATCCCAGCATGCCTTGAGTTGTAAGCTCCATAATAATATTTTGTCTCCCTGCAGCCACCACTAGGGGGAGATGACAGCATAGGGATTTATTCAGCTGCTTATAGTAAGCACATGTCAGGTGAGCTCCCCCTAGTGGTGGCAGAAGAGGAGCAGGAAAGATCACATCCCCACCTGCCCTTGGAGAAGCTTTGCCCCTGCTCATCTATGGGCTGAAATACTCTGTGCTGTAAGGAGAGAAGGTGTCCTGTGTGATATTAGTCATGGGATAGTGTTGTGCTGATAGTGGACGCCGGTTTCTTGTGCAACTCTTGTCTGAAATCGATAGTCTCAGTGTGGATTTTGGTTCTTGCTGCAGTTATACAATCACACTGGTAACTATAGGAGTAGTATACATAGGATTGTCATTTATTCTGTCTGACTTTTCCCTGTGAGATTCTGTCCTCCGGACTAAGTTAACCTGGGACATCTTGTGCGTTTGTATACAGGGCTCTTGTCACATCTCCTGCACTACAGTCATGTCTTTGGTTGGGTCTCCTCTGTGAGGGCCCTGTCACATCTTCTCCTCCAGTCCAGTCTTTGGTTGGCTCTCCTCTGTGAGGGCCCCGTCACATCTTCTCCTCCAGTCCAGTCTTTGGTTGGCTCTCCTCTGTGAGGGCCCCGTCACATCTTCTCCTCCAGTCCTGTCTTTGGTTGGGTCTCCTCTGTGAGGGCCCCGTCACATCTTCTCCTCCAGTCCAGTCTTTGGTTGGCTCTCCTCTGTGAGGGCCCCGTCACATCTTCTCCTCCAGTCCTGTCTTTGGTTGGGTCTCCTCTGTGAGGGCCCCGTCACATCTTCTCCTCCAGTCCTGTCTTTGGTTGGGTCTCCTCTGTGAGGGCCCCGTCACATCTTCTCCTCCAGTCCTGTCTTTGGTTGGGTCTCCTCTGTGAGGGCCCCGTCACATCTTCTCCTCCAGTCCAGTCTTTGGTTGGCTCTCCTCTGTGAGGGCCCCGTCACATCTTCTCCTCCAGTCCTGTCTTTGGTTGGGTCTCCTCTGTGAGGGCCCCGTCACATCTTCTCCTCCAGTCCTGTCTTTGGTTGGGTCTCCTCTGTGAGGGCCCTGTCACATCTTCTCCTCCAGTCCTGTCTTTGGTTGGGTCTCCTCTGTGAGGGCCCCTCTGTCCCGCGGCTCTGTGTGATCTCGGCTTTATACACTGCACTTTCTCACGCTGCTCTTCCATAGTGTCGGTATTCGCTGTAGCACCTGTGCTTGTGGCCCCCGGCCATTACTTCCTGTCCGCACATCACTGGAGAGATCATTTTTCAAGCTGTTCTCATTCATTACCTTCACGGTCGTCATCTGGTCTGTATTTTAGAGAATGATATTTAGTCAAAGAGTGAAATAGTGCAAAATAAATAAATTCTCAGCAGAACGCCGCATCACATAAAAAAATCTTCTGGTTTACAATTTTTCTGAGTGGATTGTTCCTGACCAAATTCCTGACCAAAAAACTCTGTGTGAACGCAGCCATAATCTGCGATAAATTTGGTCATTTGAAATGAGAAGTCCTGGTCCTCTGCATACCCCAGTTACCCTACATACCCCAGTCCCTATGGCTCTACATACCCCAGTTACCCTACATACCCCAGTCCCTATGGCTCTACATACACCAGTTACCCTATATACCCCAGTCCCTATGGCTCTACATACCCCAGTCCCTATGGCTCTACATACCCCAGTCCCTATGGCTCTGCATACACCAGTTACCCTCCATATCCCCTGTGCCAGTCGTTACATTGGCTGCCTATTGATTATAGAATAAAATATAAAGTTCTCCCCCTCCCCCACAAGGCTCTCCATAATGCCGCACCTCCATACATTTCCTCCTTCATCTCTGTCTACCGCCCAACCCGTGCTCTCCGCTCACTCAATGACCTAACACTTCCATCCTCTATTATCAGAACCTCCCCCGCTCGTATAAGACTTCTCCCGAGATGAACCACTTCTCTGGAATGCTCTACCCCGGACAATCAGATTAACTCCCAATTTCTACAGTTTTAGATGCAAACTAAAGACACATCTTATCAGACCGGCCGATCACAATGTCTAATGTAAACCCTTCCGCACTATAATTAGAATCCCCAAAATTTAACCCATCTCTGTCCCCGCTCCCACATTACCCCACATGATATGATGTCATCTCAGGATAACTTTATAGGTCCAAGCTCCATCCACATGTTACAGGACACGACTGGTGACGGCTCATAAAGTCTTATGTTTGTGTAATGACAGTCACCTCTATTACAGAAGTGTCTGACCCCTGTATAAGCAATGCCGCCCCTGCTACCTCTTGTGTCACCCCCTCTACCTCATAGATTGTAAGCTCTTGTGAGCAGGGCCCTCAGTCCCATTGTGTGAAATGACGTTCTTTGTAATGTATCTGTCTGTATTTGAACCCTACAAATTGTACAGTGCTGCGGAATATGCTGGCGCTATATAAATAAAGTTTATTATTATTATTATTCCCCACCCCCCTCCAGATGACCCCTCTGTCTGCATGTAGCCGCCCAGCACTCTCCTGTCACCCAGGGCTGGCACTGCTGTTCTTATTTGCAAGTGTCACATTTTTAACCCTACAGAGACCTGAAAAGACATTCTCTCTCTGTCTCTTTCTCTCTCTCAGTCTCTTTCTCTTTCTCTCTCTCAGTCTCTGTCTCTCCCCTTTGTCTCTGCTGTCAGGCAATCAATCTCCCCCAGAGAGAGGGCTTGTATTTAGTGAGGATCTGTGGGGGTTTTATCTGCGCTCCCTTTATACACCAACACTGCTAATCTCTGAATGGACAAGCCTGAAGAAGTCGCCTGGAGAAGCTGCAAACACATATGCAAAAATATATAGTCCCAGTCAGATAAGAGCCGCCCTCGTGGGAACATACCCCCTATATCATACAGGACCCCTTCTATGTCATGTACCAGGTCGCCCAACACCTGAGAAAGTGCTAAACGCTGTGAGTAATATACAGGCGGGCGCTATAGAAGTGATATAATGGAGCGCGAGGTGATATATGGGTCTCATGTAATATACCATCACCATGAATCACCCAGAATACTTATCTAATTATATCCCAGATTATATATAGAGCCATGAGATGTAATAGATCAGAATCATGGAGGAGATGACACAAGGAGGCGGCAAGAGACCAAACTTTGGTTATGCCCCCCCCCCCCAAAAAAAAACCCGTCACCACCTCTCAGCGCAGTAACAGCTCTCGCCATTTCCCATAATACATTGCAGTAATGATCCTGAATATAACCTGTGTCATTTCATGCAGTTATCAGATTAATTATAAGGTTTAATTTCTGGGTCGCGCCTTTCCTCATCCATCATGGAAGCGAGAAATGTCCTTGTAATATGACGACACCTCAGTAACCTGCAAGACGCCGGATACTTCTCGTATCTGATGGAAAGATATTCCAAATATCCAGATATAATGTGACAAATGCTGAAAAAATGTGACCGTATGGGATGTGAACATCAAGTAATAATAGTCATTAAAAACGTGTGTCATACTACATAGGCCGGCTTGTATCAAGCTAAATTGTGCCGTCTCAGCAAAATAATGGTGTCACCGCGTGCACGTGATTCACTGGGTATTTGTGGCAAAATGAACAACACGGCTGTGACTACCGAAAGTGGACGATGTGCTTGTATTATGGCCAGTGAGTTACCATGACCGACGCTGCAGGCTTTACCCGAAAGTCACCATGTGGACCTCGCCGGAGCCATGATAGCCAAGTAATAGGGATATTGATGGAACTGGTGAAAAAGTTGCCAAAAGTTGCATCTATAGATCACCGACTGCTGGTGTCACCGTCCATTTCAGACATCGGTCACCGAGGACAAACGTTTGTCAATCATTGATACGACCGACTCTACCAAATACATAGAAACGTTCCACAGACTCGGGAAAAAAACAGATGAAAGTCATTGGCAAAGAAGTGACGGACACAGGAAATAATATAAGTGTGCGGGTGTGTGATAGTGATCAGTGCAAGTACACTCACCGGCCACTTTATTAGGTACACCTGTCCAACTGCTCGTTAACACTTAATTTCTAATCAGCCAGTCACATGGCGGCAACTCAGTGCATTTAGGCATGTAGACATGGTCAAGACAATCTCCTGCAGTTCAAACCGAGCATCAGTATGGGGAAGAAAGGTGATTTGAGTGCCTTTGAACGTGGCATGGTTGTTGGTGCCAGAAGGGCTGGTCTGAGTATTTCAGAAACTGCTGATCTACTGGGATTTTCACGCACAACCATCTCTAGGGTTTACAGAGAATGGTCCGAAAAAGAAAAAACATCCAGTGAGCGGCAGTTCTGTGGGCGGAAATGCGTTGTTGATGCCAGAGGTCAGAGGAGAATGGCCAGACTGGTTCGAGCTGATAGAAAGGCAACAGTGACTCAAATAGCCACCCGTTACACCCAAGGTAGCCAGAAGAGCATCTCTGAACGCCGCACAGTACGTCCAACTTTGAGGCTACAGATGGGCTACAGCAGCAGAAGACCACACCGGGTGCCACTCCTTTCAGCTAAGAACAGGAAACTGAGGCTACAATTTGCACAAGCTCATCAAAATTGGACAATTGAAGATTGGAAAAACGTTGCCTGGTCTGATGAGTCTCGATTTCTGCTGCGACATTCGGATGGTAGGGTCAGAATTTGGCGTCAACAACATGAAAGCATGGATCCATCCTGCCTTGTATCGGTAACGGTTCAGGCTGGTGGTGGTGTCATGGTGTGGGGAGTATTTTCTTGGCACTCTTTGGGCCCCTTGGTACCAATTGAGCATCGTTGCAACGCCAAAGCCTACCTGAGTATTGTTGCTGACCATGTCCATCCCTTTATGACCACAATGTACCCAACATCTGATGGCTACTTTCAGCAGGATAATGCAATGCCATGTCATAAAGCTGGAATCATCTCAGACTGGTTTCTGGAACATGACAATGAGTTCACTGTACTCCAATGGCCTCCACAGTCACCAGATCTCAATCCAATAGAGGAGCATCTTTGGGATGTGGTGGAACGGGAGATTCGCATCATGGATGTGCAGCCGACAAATCTGCGGCAACTGTGTGATGCCATCATGTCAATATGGACCAAAATCTCTGAGGAATGCTTCCAGCACCTTGTTGAATCAATGCCACGAAGAATTGAGGCAGTTCTGAAGGCAAAAGGGGGTCCAACCTGTTACTAGCATGGTGTACCTAATAAAGTGGCCGGTGAGTGTATATAAGGGAGTGTATAGTGAGCACTAATATAACATATGGACACAACCAACGTGAGACGTCCCACGAGGAACAAGGGACAGCCCACATAGTCCTAAGACATGCCCTCAATACATGGTACAGTCCGTCTGGCCCATACACAAATTATTACAGACGGACAAAAAATTCTACAGGATTCTGGTGTCTTGTAAGTTTAGTGACGTCATCCATAGGGGAGAGGATTACTGGTATCTACGAATATCATCCAATATGTATGGCCGATAAAACCAAAGGCACCGAAACGTGTGCGATATAAAATGTAACACATGAAAGAAACGAAAGCATGAGATTAGATACATTAACTAAGAAATCTAAGAAGTAAGACGGCTACAGAGTAAGACAAGGCTGACACTTGTGAGCCACAATACAATAAAACCTAAAACAGAAAACTCTAACGTCACAAAATTTCGGATTGAACTAAAACCTCTAATAACGTCGACTCCAGATCGTATCTTCACATCCAGAAATTCTCTTTTTTTCCTCTCGTCTACGTTGATTTCTACTCCAGGATCATGTCTTGTATTCAGCGCAAGTCAAGCGAATCCTAATCTCTACTCTGGGGTGAAATAGTTAACATTTTTTTTTTCCAAAGTCAAACAAAAGCCTGGGTGAATGAGAAAGGCGTGGATCTCCAGCAAAGCCAAACCCCTGCTCGTAGGGCGGGCGAGGTGGTCACACTCAGCACAGCCCGGCTTCTTGTTGTTGCAGCAGAACCTTGTTGGAAAAAGCAATAGTCTGGGAGTTGTTACAGGTAAATCCTGTCCCCAGACTCCTCACACAGCGGGGGACAAGCTGGGGCTCATGGATTAAACATCGCGGTTGGGATATAACTAAGGAAAAACCTTCTCGCCTTCCCTTTTTTTTCCCTTTGGGCTCGGGGCTCCGGAGATCGGTGAGCGTTATCACAGGACCCTTTGTTGGGCTTCATTCTTTCCCGTGTTTGGAATAAAACAAAGGCAAAGCGAAGGGATTGACCCCCCGGAGCAGGTGCTGGATCCCTCTTCTCTGCCGCTGGGAAACGTCTCTCTTTGCTTACACAGCTCGGACGGGAATTGCAAGTGGATATTCCTATATAAAACCTCATGTGCCTTGAGTCACTGATCGCTGCTTTCATCCACCAGGTTGGTCTCTAGTTATAACTTGTATCTAATATGTTCTTCTTATGATCCTGTAATCCCCAATGATTGTAATGCACCTGTATTCAGAATCCAGCCTCCCACTGGGTGCTACAGTCGTGGCCGTAAGTCTTGGCACCCCTGGAATTTTTCCAGAAAATGAAGTATTTCTCCCTCTAAATGATTGCAGTTAGACAGGTCTTGTTAGACACGATTAGTTCCTGTTTGTGTATTGGAACATCACAAAAAAAAAAAGACAAAAATGATATAATTTCACGCAAAACTCCAAAAAGCTCAGTCTTGGTCTCATCTGTCCACAAGACATTTTCCCAGAAGGATTTTGGCTTACTCTCCTACATCTTGGCAAACTGCAGTCTAGCTTTTCTATGACTCAGCAGTGGGGTCCTCCTGGGTCTCCTTATGGATAGTTGGGGTTGATGCCCCCTGAGCCTGCGGGACAGCTTGGATGTCTTTGGGACTTGCTTGGGGCTTATCCACCGTCCGGACTCTCCTGTGTTACAAACTTTCAGCAATTTTTGTCCTCCATCCATGGCCAGGGAGATTAGCTACAGTTCCATGGGGTGTAAACTTCTTGATTATGTTTCTCACCATGGACAAAGGAACATCAAGATCTCCGGAGATGAACTTGTAACCTTGAGATTGTTGATATCTTTCCACAATTTTGGTTCTTGAGTCCTCAGACAGGTTTCTTGTCCTCTTTCTGTTCTCCATACTTAGTGTGGTACACAAAGACCCACATCTGGTTTCAGGTGTCATTTCTTTATATTGCCCACACCTGTTACTTGCTACAAGGGCGTTTTAATGAACATCATATGCTTGAAACAAAGTTATTTCCCCCCAATTTTGAAAAGATGCCAACAATTCTGTCTGCTCCCTTTTTGGAGTTTAGAAATGATATACAATTGTTTTTCCCTGTGTCTTTTGTGTTGTTTCAATACACACAAAGGAAATAAACCCGTGTATAACAAAACGTGGAATTGCAATAATTTTCTGGGAGAAATATTTCGTTTTCTGGAAAAATTTCCGTAGTGTCCAGAGTTATGGCCATGACGGTATATGGATGGGGTCACCTAGTTGTAGGTCTACAAAGACTTGCTGGAGGTGGTTGTGCTTGTTGGGAGCTCGGTGGAGATGTCTTGGCCTTGGAGGGGTCTTGGCGAGTTATTCCATTATTACTAATAACATTGACCTGACAACTATGGCTGACAAGTTTTCTTTGACTCATATTAGGAGAAAAGCCCCTTTCTTACAGTCACCTGCCTAAAGTGCCCCCGGGTCCCAAAACGTGGACTCTGATTACCCTACAAAAGTATAATTCCCATAAGTCAATGTATCCACAGTCAGGAGGTATTCACTAGATACAGCTGTAGAATGGGGTTCTGCACTGGGAGTCATTGGGCACCTTGTACTGGGAGCACTGGGAGACTCAACTGAGAAGTTCGATCCCGACCTGTGTAATCCCATATATACTGGACACTGGGAACGAGACCTAATCGGTTAGGGGACGCGCTCTCCTCTTCTCATCAATGAGGGGGGGGGGGGAGTAGAAACTCAATTACTGGAATTCCTTGCTGCTCTTTGATTCACAAGCAAGACATTAAAAAAAAACCTGAGAGAACCTCCTGGCCGCATGTGCCAAGCTAATTGTATACCCTTGTAATACTGCAGTTTGTGTTTATGGCTGGGAATGGGGCCAGACGCACAATATTAGTCTATTTCCCAGGCTCAGCCAAGGGAGTCTCTGTTATTTCTAAAGTGGTAATGAGGAGGGCAGGCAGCGCATTGCAGTGCAGCCGGGCAGCACAAGGGGTTAATGCTCCCGACAGGATTGGGATCTTTCCATATTGCAAGCCTTAATCCGCTCACAGCAGCAGTTTTTGCAGGGAAAAGTACATGGCGCTGCCCCAGGCCGCTCTGTTATCATAGTGGGGTAAAGACCAAGGACGTGCTCGGCTGCAGCTCACGCTTGGCACAAACATTTGTGCAGCTCGGATGGCAGAGCCGCTCACAGGTTGCTTGTTAGTCATTGTGACTGTGCAGGAAGAGCCCTGGGTATATAGGTGTTGTCTGTAACATTATACAGCCCCTATACCTGACCGCACGGCTGCTAACCGGAACCGTCACCTTATTAATAGGGCCAAAGTTCTACTCAAGTCTCCCCTATAGAATAGAAAGTCTTCTAGCTCCACAGCTAGCCATGTGAAGAGTCCGTATTAACCCTATAAACAGATATGGCTTCTGCTTAGGGTTGTGTCCCCCAGTCAGGGGGCCATCAATTCTGGAGAGTCTCCAAGGCTGAGAGAACGAGAGATGAATCTACAGTCAGGAAAGAAAGAAGGAAACCCCAAAAAGGCTGAAGATTACTGGACACTGACTGAGGGGGAACAAAAATGGGGTTTATATTAGGAAAATAATCCTCAATAACAGAAGGTCCCACCTTATACAGAGAAGTCTGGGCACATCTGCGGTCACCTCAATGGGATGAGAACAGGTGGAGAGATAATGGACAGATGAGACAACGGGACTGACAGATATGAGGAGGTAGCCCCCCAATGTTATATACAGTATATACATAGGCTCCGCGCCCCCCAATGTTATATACAGTACATAGGCTCCGCACCCCCCAATGTTATATACAGTACATAGGCTCCGCACCCCCCAATGTTATATACAGTATATACATAGGCTCTGCACCCCTCTAATATTATATACAGTATATACATAGGGTCCGCACTCCCCTAATATTATATACAGTATATACATAGGGTCTGTGCTCCTCTAATATTATATACAGTATATACATAGGCTCCGCGCTCCTCTAATATTATATACAGTATACACATAGACTCCGCACCCCCCTAATATTATATACAGTATATACATAGGGTCCGCACTCCCCTAATATTATATACAGTATATACATAGGGTCCGCACACCCCTAATATTATATACAGTATATACATAGGCTCCGCACTCCCCTAATATTATATACAGTATATACATGGGGTCCGCACTCTCCTAATATTATATACAGTATATACATAGGCTCCGCGCTCCCCTAATATTATATACAGTATATACATAGGGTCCACCCCCCCAATGTTATATACAGTACATACATAGGCTCCGCACCCCCCTAATATTATATACAGTATATACATAGGCTCCGCACCCTCCTAATATTATATACAGTATATACATAGGGTCTGTGCTCCTCTAATATTATATACAGTATATACATAGGCTCCGCGCTCCTCTAATATTATATACAGTATACACATAGACTCCGCACCCCCCTAATATTATATACAGTATATACATAGGGTCCGCACTCCCCTAATATTATATACAGTATATACATAGGGTCCGCACACCCCTAATATTATATACAGTATATACATAGGCTCCGCACTCCCCTAATATTATATACAGTATATACATGGGGTCCGCACTCTCCTAATATTATATACAGTATATACATAGGCTCCGCGCTCCCCTAATATTATATACAGTATATACATAGGGTCCACCCCCCCAATGTTATATACAGTACATACATAGGCTCCGCACCCCCCTAATATTATATACAGTATATACATAGGCTCCGCACCCTCCTAATATTATATACAGTATATACATAGGGTCCGCGCTCCCCTAATATTATATACAGTATATACATAGGGTCTGCGCTCCTCTAATATTATATACAGTATATACATAGGGTCCGTGCTCCTCTAATATTATATACAGTATATAGCACCTCCCTAATATTATATACAGTATATACATAGGGTCCGCGCTCCCCTAATATTATATACAGTATATACATAGGGTCTGCGCTCCTCTAATGCTATATACAGTATATACATAGGGTCCGCGCTCCTCTAATATTATATACAGTATATACATAGAGTCCGTGCTCCTCTAATATTATATACAGTATATAGCACCTCCCTAATATTATATACAGTATATACATAGGCTCCGCGCTCCTCTAATATTATATACAGTATATACATGGGGTCCGCACTCTCCTAATATTATATACAGTATATACATAGGCTCCGCGCTCCTCTAATATTATATACAGTATATACATAGGCTCCGCGCTCCTCTAATATTATATACAGTATATACATAGGCTCCGCGCTCCTCTAATATTATATACAGTATATACATAGGCTCCGCACCCCTCTAATATTATATACAGTATATACATAGGGTCCGCACCCCTCTAATATTATATACAGTATATACATAGGGTCCGCACCCCCCAATATTATATACAGTATACACATAGGCTCCGCGCTCTCTGTATTTCTATTTCACATTCTTACCTGTCTTTTGCCACCACTTTGTACAACTCCATGGAAGATGTTGGCGCTATATAAATAATGCTAGTAGTAATTCTAAACTCCATGAGCAGCCGCAGTTGCATTGACTTGTCGTCTCCTATAGGATGGTGAGTGTATGACAGGGCAGTAGATCTGGTCCAGATAAGGTGAGGGGGGGGTCTTCTCTCAGGTCACTTTCAGGGGTGTCTCCATATTGTGATCAGCCCCATCCTGAGAGTCGCTCATTTACACACCGTGTCTTTTATCTGTCAGAGCTGTGAGCTCAGGTCACTCTGAATCCAGATGAACATTTTGGATTGTTCCCTAATTATTCCCCTGGGATCCCCTCCCGCCTCTCGCCTGGTCCTGTCTGTCAGGGTGGAAGCAGAAATTCTCCTTCTGTATTGTAATCCTCGGAGGCCATTAATTTCCCGGTGTTTGCTTGTTGTTGTTGTGCGTCTTCTGCAGACACTTCCTCCGTTGCAGAAACGCGTTGGGCGCTGCAGAAATGAACAAACCATCAATAGTTCTATTAACAAATGAGGCTGGAGCTGCAGCTGTCTGAGCCGGCAGCCACCTGTTCCTAATATGTCCCCACCTGCGACTTACATCTCCTCGCCTGGCAAGAGACACGAGCAGTCGGCGGCAGCTTGTAAATAAACGCACGGGGTGATGCAGCTGGTTCTAGGGCTGCGCTTTCCGCGGCGAATACTAAAGCTTCATGTAAATATTTACCCGTTTAGCTACGTTAACTACTGTGCTCAATGCAACGTCTGCAAGCAAATATGACACACGGTAGACTAATGTGAATCCTGTCATACGGGCTGAGAAAACACATCTGTATTGACGTCTGTAGCCATAGGAGCGGCCACTCACGGGTTAACTGCACCATGTGAATACAGCCGTACGTAACTCTGAGCCCATAGAGAAGGAGCTTCGACGTTTCACCAGAGCTAGGAAGGATATCTCCGTTTGGAGGACCCGGGGTGTCCCTGCATTAGTCGTATAGTTACAGAGTCTTGGAGTTGGCCTACTGACACTACAGCCCTGTTCATACGTTCAGGTTTTCATAATCTTCTTGAAAGGAGAGATGGTAGAGGACAGACAATACTTCTCTTTTGTTTTCTGAATCCACTCCTGGTTTTGGCTTCCTAAACTGCATCTGTACAAAAACTAAACGTGTGACCGTACCCTTACATGGGCAGCCTGTTTATTTCATTATGCATGTAATACATTGTTTCCCCTGCGGGGGCGCTGCAGGGAAATTGTGCACTTGTTGCCAAGGTCCCCCCCACCCCAGATCACAGCTGATTGCAGGGGATCCTAATGGACAGAACATTGTCTTGTTGTTGGGACATGAGCGCGAGGTTGTGCGGCGAGAGGCCTCGGTCTCGGGTTCCTGTCTGTGGATCCATCATATCGCGCATGTTTACTCTGTGTTTGTAGGTAAATACATGTGCTCCAACGCCAACCGTAGAACCCGTCAAACCAGTCCACTACTGAAAACACACCACAACTATTTCCAGCTACAAGGTTACAGGTCTACATACTCCAGTAGAGAATTAGAGTGTGAGCTCTGTGGGACAGTGACTGGTTGATGACTTTGTATATTTGCAGACTATTTATAGGCCATTGTGTTGCGTTGTGTGCTGCTTACAGTAATATCACGTTCCAGATACTCGGTGCGCAGGATATTATACACAGGGTAGATATTATATACACTATTGGCCTGTGGCTCGTGTGTAGATCACTATCTGGGACAGCTTAGTCCTTCACCAGCGGGTGGAAGGTTTTATACAACAGAGCCTTCTATTGAGGACACAAATGTCACCTCTTGTAATGTCTGCCGCTCCTCTTATGACCCTGGCTTAGCCCTCTCTTTCCAGATTTCCATGCAGGCCGCTAGAGTTACGTGCGAGCATTTTTTGAATATTTGAGCCACCACTAGGGGAAGTGACGGCCGAACCTCAGAGCTGGGCGGGGGAAACATTAGTGAGAGTCTGCACCAGGAGCTCAGACCCCCCCCCCAGGATTCCCAGCTGTGAATGGATCACCAGCAAAGTGCAGATCCAGGTATTCTTATTAGTGACCGGGAGATCCCTGACCGCACATTGACATGCCTTCATCTACACCAGGAAAACAGGGCGCAGCGTTTTATTTATTGTTTTTACAAAAGCCGAGGGTCCCATTCCTTACAATCTAGAGGGTCCCATTCCCTGCAGTCTAGAGGGTCCCATTCCCTGCAGTCTAGAGGGTCCCATTCCCTGCAGTCTAGAGGGTCCCATTCCCTGCAGTCTAGCCATAGTCAGACGACTAGAGCAACAAATCTGCCATGTGCGAATGTAGCCTGAGAAAGAGTCGTGCAAAATCCTTGGGTTAAATCCAGATAAAGTGAATCATAATTGTCTCTGTAATTTTATCAGTCTTCAGATTCCCAAATTGTAAAATGAACAGAAATAAAATCCCCTTCTGAGTTGTAATCTGGAGATTCTGTTAATTTATAGTACAGGACCGTGGTTTTCAGATAGAAGGGAATTCACTAAGACTTGTGTCTCCTCCTCCAGACTTCACCTATAGACACCACTGGAGGTCACATACACCACGAGAGGTCACATACACCATGAGAGGTCACGTACGCGCCAGAATTGTGGCTAAATCCCACATTAGTTTTCTGTTTTGAGTTTTTGGCCTGAATTGTCTCTGGTCTCTAATGCTTTTGTAAAAGTGGCAAGTGGGGCACAGAACCAACAATGGGGTGTATTTTTGGGGTCAAAGAAAGTCGTCACCAAAGATGCGTCACATGTGTAACCATTTACACAAAAACATGAGTGTATGAGTTTGGCTCTACATAATATCGGCTGTGCAGGCGTGTCGGGCTGTGTGCACCACCTGGTTAGGTCTTTGGTTACTTGCGGTTTGTACATTTTCGGTCCTTACCCTGCTATAATCCCTGTGTACTCAATGTACCGACATCCTGCTGAGCTTGTGCGGAGCGGCCAGTCTGAACAGGCAGAGCTTCACTGCAAAGCTTTAGGGGACACGTGACAGAGCGGGCTACAGAAGTGGTAGCCCAAGAAACGGGCGGTCCTTTGCACAGAACTTGTACCCTACAGCTGGACATTCCCTTTAACTAAAATCAATGGTAGACTCTCAAAAATGTTAAAAATGTTACAATAGATCGATCTGAACTAGAACTTAGGTGATGGTACACACCATGCGTCAGGTATGCGAAGCCGAAACCTGGAGCAGCCTGATGACTGCACATAGTGGCTACCATACAACAGCGCGCGACCAAAGTCCTGCCCATCTGCAGCTGCCCAGTGACCCTACAAGTCTTTACCGGCCATTGGGCTACCACAGGTGAAGGGTGGCTACATACAGTTTGTGTACCCTTAAAGTTAAAAGAAAATTGGGGTGATGGGTCTTGGTCAGTTAGAAGATGCAGATACAAGAAGACCCTATATACACTATATACAGTGAGAAGCAGCAGCTCTATAGTGAGGTATACAGTATATATATACAGCACAGGATGAGTCTCTGCAGTCACGGCCGGCACGTATAACAATGTGAGTCACAGGTATAACACGCTCACATTTCACATGGAGACGTCAAGTAAAATCTCACTTCTTGGTGCTCTGCGAGTAAATAACGGGGACATTTGTTTAGTTGTGACACTTTACTGTAAAAGTAGGAGGTAAATATGAGGAGACATCTAATGATTGATATCTGGAGACTCCGGGGCGGGCGGTCAGACACTACAGTGCATGAGGAAGGGACGTTCGTCCTGAAACGCGTAGCCACCGCATGTGTTTCTCTCCTTTTTTGTCTACCCTTTGTTACTATGTAACATTTTAATGGTTGGAAAATAAAAGTTACATTTTACTGAAGATCTTCACTCGGTTGACGCTGGATTTTTACTCTTTTGGATCATTCATTACTGCTGGTTGAGTCCGTCCGGTATCTGTGCGTCCCGGGATAAGTTTATGCATCTATAATGTGGTGAGATGGATTCTGCTACTTTTGTTTAGACCCCAAATGTGTTCAGAGGCCATCCTGGAACATAAAGTAAATGTCACCTACATAATAAGAAACCCCAACAAGTCCGCTCATTGCTTAGGTATTGGCAGAACTAGGGGGTAAGTTTGGGCAGATACATTTGCCAGTCTGTAGTGTTCTGCGGTGCGGCCCCGGCGGTCACCAGATCTAGCCCTCACTCCATATATTTTGTGGTTCCTCGGATTGTGAGCGCAGTGATAAATGTTACCGCCATATCCATAGTTTTATAGAAGAGCCCACGGGTGAGAGTCCGGGCCCTTACTGGGGGGCTTAGAGGAATAATTCAGCAACGCTGTGATTGTAACTGGGGAAACCGCCCCACATTCCTCTGCTAGAATTCGTCTCTCTCAGGCGACCAGACGTTTCAGCAATATTAAGCCCTTGTTTGTACAGGGGGCACTTTACAAGAGGCTCCATGACTGTAAAAATGTGCAAAATTTGCATCGACCTCAGCAGGGCTCCACAACTAAAACAGAGCCTAGGAGAGCAAACAGGAGGTAGAGAGTCTGTTTGAGTTTCAATGCATTCCTGGAGACAAGGCTCCCCCAGCACCCACCCACCCACCCACAGGGCTTTGTCTGGCAGGACAAGTATGGCAGATACAATGAAGGCATTTGTTCTCATGTCAAACCCTCCCCCACCTGCACAAAGGGAATAGCAGTCTTGTCCTGACATGAGCTGTGCAAAGATAGACCACAACTGCTAATAATGGTGTAACTGGGCGCAGGAGGGAACGTGACGCCTCCCTGAGCCCAGACCTTTCTGCAGGTGACATCCTATGTGGGGTCATGTGATCCATGTAGTATGTTAGGTGCGCCGTGCACACACCATTACTATGGCTCCCGCACGGCTCTAATGTCCAAGGTCAGCCCAGGTATGTGTCTCAGCAATTCTGATGGTCTCCACGTTATCCTCTCATGCTGGCCATTGGTGACTTTCTGATCCCACTTCTGTTTTAATTAGGGGGAGTTAACATGGTGTAAAGTGGCGCACAATCTGGCACGTATACGCGTGTCAGCAGTTTGCGCGCTCAAAAAGATCCCATTGATTTCAATGGGAGTTACGATTGTATACGGCGCAAAATTACGCGCCGTATAGGATCGTAGCTCCCATTGAAATCAATGGGATCTTTTTGAGCGCGCAAACTGCTGACACGCGTATACGTGCCAGATTGTGCGCCACTTTACACCATGTTAACTCCCCCTAATTAAAACAGAAGTGGGATCAGAAAGTCACCCTTATTACTGTGTCCTGTAGAACATTATTACATCAAATCTTTCTGCTCTTCAAGTCTCTGCATTTAAAATGTTATAAAACTTACAAATAACATCAGTAACATTGTAGAGACTGAGGACAAGAAACAGTGTTACATTATGTCAATGACAGGCTGATACTCGGGATACAGGACAATGACAGGCTGATACTCGGGATACAGGACAATGACAGGCTGATACTTGGGGTACAGGATAATGACAGGCTGATACTCGGGGTACAGGATAATGACAGGCTGATACTCGGGGTACAGGATAATGACAGGCTGATACTCGGGGTACAGGATAATGACAGGCTGATACTTGGGGTACAGGATAATGACAGGCTGATACTTGGGGTACAGGATAATGACAGGCTGATACTCGGGGTACAGGATAATGACAGGCTGATACTCGGGGTACAGGATAATGACAGGCTGATACTCGGGGTACAGGATAATGACAGGCTGACACTTGGGGTACAGGATAATGACAGGCTGACACTTGGGGTACAGGATAATGACAGGCTGATACTTGGGGTACGGGATAATGACAGGCTGATACTTGGGGTACAGGATAATGACAGGCTGACACTCGGGGTACAGGACAATGACAGGCTGACATTCGGGATACAGGACAATGACACTTGAGGTGCAGGACGATAAGACACTGATATTTGGGGTCCTTAGTAAACCTTTATCTGTAGTGACTCGGGATTGCAGGGCAGGTGTGTGGAAACTTGCAGAATCCAGTTCTTCTGTATTGGAACCTGTCCCACCTGCTTAAGAAGTTTGAACAGGGATCACGTGAGGTCTTGATGGCGTCTTACGTCCTGTGTGATGGAAACTCCTACACGGCATGAAATAATCCTGTTGAGAGATGGATGTCAGTGAATGGAGCGTGTAGAGGGGCTGAGGATAAAGCAGGGTGAGGCCCAGGCCGGGGCCTTGTGTCTGTAATACATTCTTATCAGGGCTCTGACCCCTCTCCCCGCTGCCCCCTCTCTGAGCCCGCGCCCTTCTCTGCCAGGCTAGTCCCATTGTTCCTGTAATCCCTGTGCCTGGGGAGAGCTCAGCCCCGCTGCCTGACTCTACAGGTTTAACCTTTCCCTGTAATACACCTTCATATTTCACACATCCAGATACAGCAATGCTGCACATCCACAGACTAGAGGATTAGCCGCCTGCAGCAGGGCATTGTGGGAGCAGAATAATCACCTTTTAGCTCTGGTAAATGCTGCTCTTTTGTGCAGAGATTTTCTCCTACTATTTCTTCCTACATGAATATGTTTAACCTGAGCCTGGCCCCAGTCCTGACAACCCGCTGCCCCTCCTCGGCCCTCACTTCTGCCTTGACCAGTCTGAGACTGACAACCCTGTCCAAGACGCGGTGCTTTCCTATCAACCAGACTTGTCAGATATGTCGTGAGGCCCCCAGACATGAGACCACAAGGTTTGAGGTCAGTTTGTTGTTGTCTTCTGTTATCAGCCATCGCCGGGAGTCGATGAGACGGCAGAGTCTTCCATTACTGCTCAGGAAGTCTAATGTTTATGGGAAAACATCCCGCCCTATAATCACGGCCTCATCTCCAAGATCTCCATCTGGATAAGTACCAGGGACGTTTATATATAAACCCAGTCTCAGTGTCCCTAGAGGTGAAAGACCCAAAATATGGGCCGTTGTGGGTCTAAATAAGGAGATGCCAAAAAGGTCTGAAATAATGTGCAATCCCTGTGGATCCGGGACACGTGTGCACCCATGTAACATGCAGGTCTGTACATTATCCTGATGTGTCACAGACCTCTGCACCTTCATGTCAGCGCTTTATGGGCTCAGACCCTTCGGCCACAGCAGAGATGCAATAAAATCTGAGTTATCACCGATCACCCCCTGGGGCCGGGGCTGGAGCAGATGTGCCTGGAGTAGGGGGCTGTATCCTGCTGCCATGGCCTTCCCGAAATATGTCACGGCTCATAAAAACTGTCTACACCTAAAGAACAATCCCCTAAATTAAGGAAGGGTCCCGGCTGTCATCCAACATGGCGGTAGTTATGGCTCTCGCTGCAGTGGTTACCCAGCTTTTCTAGTGCCCTGATCAACTTCACAGATACAGAGAAAAAATACAAGTGTCTTTATATTTACCATCCCCCATTTAATCCTGACTCTTACTAAAAAAAACAGCAGCAAGTGTGATCCCGGTGTAGGCCCCACATGGCGAAAACACCGCGGCGAACACCGTAGCGTTATACATTACCTGCAAAGTGGATGGGACCCTGGCTAATCCCAGCCCAACATTGCAGAAAATCTGCCATTGTGGAAATGCTGGCGTTTGTGTAAATCTCAGAATGTCACTTATATAATATAGGTATCATAGGGCAGAGAGTCCGCAGACGAAACCCTGCGGACTAAGTGACGGGTCTCTGCCACAGTCTCTCCTGCAGCGCTTCATGGCTATGGCTCCATATGTGAGGCTTTAGCTTTAAGAGGCTTTTTTAGGTGCAGATTTAGTTGTTTGAGCCCAGGACAGGAGTAGTATAAGGTCTCATACACACGGCCGAGTGTGCACGCTGTATTTATACCTTGCTGTACGTGGTCACATGCAGGAGCGCTAAGTCTTCCCTTTATATTTTCCATTCCTTTTGAATCCACACAAAGCTGTAAAAAAACTGCAAAATCTGCATCACAAAAATCAATAAAACCTCCAAGTGTGATGGGCGCCCTACAGCGGCCTCTGCTGAGTATTCGGTCTGCGTCTCACCGCCAGGTTATGTTTGGGAGACACTTCTAGGCCATTATCTAGAGCCCTCATCCAGTCTCCATGTCTTCCTGACATAATCCCCGCAGACGGTCAGTCATTGGACTTCTCAAAGGTCGCTGTTTATGGCCCCAGTGTTTGACGTCACCTACCAGATAGCGCCAGCTGTTTGTGCAGCCAAGCGATCTGCCTATAGGTTAATCATTCACCTTAAGCAAGCACAAGCTCCCAGGGTGCGACCTGTGTCATCCTGAGATACGGCCACACTCCGAGGTGCAATCTCTCCCATTGTGGTGCTTGAGATCTTGGATATGGATGTAAATACATCAATGACCATCCTTAGATTTGTACATGGATGCAGCTAATACAGTATTAGGCTCTGTGCACACTTGTATCACAATGTGGCCTCCAGCCCGGCTGTGGTACTAAATATGGCAAAGAGCCATAATGCTATTGTATGTAAGATGTCAATGAAAAGTGGCCTCCAGGCCCCGGCTGCTCCCTGCTATTGAGCTGTTAGCACTCATTGTGCTGCCATATTGTGCCCGTGTACATTACCGTATTAAGGATGTATTCTCCTCTGCTTCTGATCTCTATAATGCAGCATATGATGGCAGACTTCTATGGGTGCCATAGTGTGGCCCTGTACATTAGGGACCAGTACAAGAATGGCTGCATTGGGCACCAGAGGTTGTAGTTCTAGAGCTGAGCTATGGTGGAACATCTGTAATGGGCTCCCAATCTTACTGGTGCCATATATATTATATGGGGCCCCTCCCCAGGGCCCAGTCACCTCTGCGCCCCCTATAGCTATGGCCCTGGAAAATGGGGAGAGTTGATAAAGCCAGTGAGAGCTGAGCATTGCCCTATAGGTTCAGTATAGCGCCTACACATATACTGGCCCCATTCCTTCCGCGGGCCGCTACATTGGGTTGTTCCTTTTTTTTTGTGGGACACACACAGGGGGGCAATGACTTATTTTCCTGCCTACATTAATAAGTGAACCTGCTTTTTTCCTTTGGCTCTTCACAGTGTGAGTCCAGTTTATTTTTTCCGGCCTGTGAAGCGATAATGCCTGTGAGTGCCGGCCGCGCTGCTCGGCCTGTTATCCACTGCTCGCAACGCTCTCGGCATAAAGGCGCCTCGTGCTCTCCCATCTTCTCCTTGTCATTTTCTCAGTCACCGTCCCTGTCTCTGCTCCTCAGATGCAAATTACTTAAAGCTGCCTGTGTATCTGATTCTGGGCTCATAACGATGGGCTAATTAGTCCTCTTAATTGGAACGTGTCACAAGCCAGCAGAGGATGACTCCGGAGCACAGATAATTCAGGCAGGGTTGCAAATGATAACTGTACACATTAACCCTCTCCACACCCTGCAATGTTTGTTCTACTTATTGCTCTTTCTTTATTTTAGCGTCTCTGGATTCTCTGAATTATATTAATGCTTAGATTTAATAACAAAAAGACTCTTATGCCCCTCCTCCAGACCCCTCTGCCCCTCCTCCAGACCCTTCTGCCCCTCGTCCAGACCCTTCTGCCCCTCGTCCAGACCCTTCTGCCCCTCCTCCAGACCCCTCTGCCCCTCCTCCAGACCCTTCTGCCCTTCCTCCAGACCCTTGTGCCCCTCGTCCAGACCCTTCTGCCCCTCGTCCAGACCCCTCCGCCCCTTGTCCAGACCCTTCTGCCCCTTGTCCAGACCCTTGTGCCCCTCCTCCAGACCCTTCTGCCCCTCCTCCAGACCCCTCTGCCCCTCCTCCAGACCCCTCTGCCCCTCCTCCAGACCCTTCTGCCCTTCCTCCAGACCCCTCCGCCCCTCGTCCAGACCTCTCTGCCCCTCCTCCAGACCCTTCTGCCCCTCCTCCAGACCTCTCTGCTCCTACTCCAGATTCTTCTGCTCCTCCTCCAGACCCTTCTGCCCCTTGTCCAGACCTCTCTGCCCCTCCTCCAGACCCCTCTGCCCCTTGTCCAGACCCCTCTGCCCCTTGTCCAGACCCTTCTGCCCCTTGTCCAGACCTCTCTGCCCCTCCTCCAGACCCTTCTGCCCCTCCACCAGACCCCTCCACCCCTTGTCCAGACCCTTCTGCCCCTTGTCCAGACCTCTCTGCCCCTCCTCCAGACCCTTCTGCCCCTCCACCAGACCCCTCTGCCCCTTGTCTAGCCCCCTCTGTATTCTGAATCATAGATGGGAAGTCCAAAGTGAAGCCCCCCTCTATACTGTTAATGTACCCTACTAGGCACTGTGCACAGGGGCTGTCCCGATGCGTCTTCCTTTTAGAGAGCCCATGAACCTAGAGGAATGAACAATGGCCATACACATAAGGTAGCTGCCGATCCAAGGAAGGTCTATTCCACCTAACTCCCCCATACACATGCACACCGGGCTCTTCTGAGCAGTGTATTTGTAATGCAGTGACTTATCTCCCCAAGAACAAAGGGATGAGGCCATGGAAATCCTTTTCCTCCCCAATATCTTCCATGGAGACCCCCCATGCACATTAGATTGTCAGTGGTGCCCCCAGCCTGTATACACCTGGTCATATCTCCTATGCAGATGATGGTACAACCACCAAGAGACCTTATTCATTACCTTGCTTTGTCTCTGGTCTCACAAGGGGTTAAAATCTCCATTAGCGTTGGCGGCAGCGATCGCCCTTCATTAGTCTGAGCAATGACTTTGCCCGGGTTTAATCAGGGGGCACATGAGCCATTCCGGGGAACGCTGCGTGATTTACCGGGAATAAGATGGCTGAAAAGCAAATCCACTTGTCGCCATCCAGAAAACTTATGTGAAGAAGCAGGCGGGCAGCGCCGCACATTAGCGCGGTTTTCTCTCTTACCTCGTTTGAACTTCAGGCCTTTAAGTAAAAATCTGCTTTAGCGAGAATTTCTTATCGGCATAAATAACCTGGATTTGCACAATTGTTCTCCGCGAACCGTTCACATGCATTTCAATAATTATATTTCCCTTTTATACTTGCAGGAAGCGAGCATTACATCTTTGATAAGGAAAAAAAAAAAACAGCCTAAACCTGACAGGTACACACACATCATCTGTGCCAGGCTGGCAGCTCCCGTCCTCATTATGTGATGCCTCCCTCCCCCCTCCCATAGCGCAGCGCCATAAATCGACACGCCAGGAGCTACAATAGATATGAGCACATCACTCACCATCCGAGTGCAAGCTCTTGGGAATAGATCTCAGCACATAAATGTTTGCTTTGCATTCGGGGCGGATGTGACAGTCACTTCCATGTCCTGTGATTTAATTCTGTTAATAAGAATTTGGCTCGGGGAGCGCCGGACACCTTTACAAATATATGGGGCTCTAAGGTGGCGTTTGCCGCAGCATCTTTTGTCTGTTCCCAAGAGCTGACGCCAAGTAGGAGGCCAGCACGTCGCGTCTTATAAAACATGTCTGACCTGAGGGTTTGTGCAACTGCAACTATTGTGTGAATGAATTCTGCCATAGTTACAGGTTGTGAGATGTGCGGAGACCCCAGACCCATACTGCAAGACCATGTAATATACTGAGGAGCATGGGGGTAGTAGTCCATGTAACAGGAGGCGTCCCACATATAATATACTGGGCGGATGTGTACTGCATGGGGGTAGTAGTCCATGTAACAGGAGGTGTCCCCCATATAATATACTGGGCGGATGTGTACTGTATGGGGGTAGTAGTCCATGTGACCAGGAGGCGTCCCCCATATAATATACTGGGCGGATGTATACTGCATAGGGGTAGTAGTCCATGTGACCAGGAGACGTCCCACATGTAATATACTGGGCGGATGTATACTGCATGGGGGTAGTAGTCTATGTAATAGGACGTGTATACTGGGCGGATGTGTACTGCATGGGGGTAGTAGTCTATGTAACAGGAGGTGTCCCCCATATAATATACTGGGTGGATGTGTACTGCATGGGGGTAGTAGTCCATGTGACCAGGAGGCGTCCCACATATAATATACTGGGCGGATGTATACTGCATGGGGGTAGTAGTCTATTTAATAGGAGGTGTCCCACATATAATATACTGGGCGGATGTATACTGCATAGGGGTAGTAGTCCATGTAACCAGGAGGCGTCCCCCATATAATATACTGGGCGGATGTATACTGCATGGGGGTAGTAGTCTATTTAATAGGAGGCGTCCCACATATAATATACTGGGCGGATGTATACTGCATAGGGGTAGTAGTCCATGTAACCAGGAGGCGTCCCCCATATAATATACTGGGCGGATGTGTACTGCATGGGGGTAGTAGTCCATGTGACCAGGAGGCGTCCCCCATATAATATACTGGGCGGATGTATACTGCATGGGGGTAGTAGTCCATGTAACAGGAGGCGTCCCCCATATAATATACTGGGAGGATGTATACTGCATGGGGGTAGTAGTCCATGTAACAGGAGACGTCCCACATATAATATACTGGGCGGATGTATACTGCATGGGGGTAGTAGTCCATGTGACCAGGAGGCGTCCCCCATATAATATACTGGGCGGATGTATACTGCATGGGGGTAGTAGTCCATGTGACCAGGAGGTGTCCCACATATAATATACTGGGCGGATGTATACTGCATGGGGGTAGTAGTCTATGTAACAGGAGGCGTCCCATATATAATATACTGGGCGGATGTATACTGTATGGGGGTAGTAGTCTATGTAACAGGAGGCGTCCCATATATAATATACTGGGCGGATGTATACTGCATGGGGGTAGTAGTCCATGTGACCAGGAGGTGTCCCCCATATAATATACTGGGTGGATGTGTACTGCATGGGGGTAGTAGTCCATGTAACAGGAGGCGTCCCACATATAATATACTGGGCAGATGTATAGTGCATAGGGGTAGTAGTCTATGTAACAGGAGGCGTCCCCCATATAATATACTGGGAGATGTATACTGCATGGGGGTAGTAGTCCATGTGACCAGGAGGCGTCCCCCATATAATATACTGGGAGATGTATACTGCATGGGGGTAGTAGTCCATGTGACCAGGAGGCATCCCCCATATAATATACTGGGCAGATGTACTGAGGAGCATGGGGGTAGTAGTCCATGTGACCAGGAGACGTCCCACATGTAATATACTGGGCGGATGTATACTGCATGGGGGTAGCAGTCCATGTAACAGGAGGTGTCCCCCATATAATATACTGGGAGATGTATACTGCATGGGGGTAGTAGTCCATGTAACTAGAAGACGACCCACATGTAATATACTGGGAGATGTACTGAGGAGCATGGGGGTAGTAGTCTATATAACAAGATGCCTCCCACATATAATATACTGGGAGATGTATACTGCATAGGGGTAGTAGTCTATGTAATTGGACGCGTCCCCCATATAATATACTGGGCAGATGTACTGAGGAGCATGGGGGTAGTAGTCTATATAACAGGAGGCGTCCCACATATAATATACTGGGCGGATGTATAGCGCACAGGACTGAGGAGCATGGGGGTAGTAGTCTATGTAACAGGAGGCGTCCCCCATATAATATACTGGGCGGATGTATACTGCATGGGGGTAGTAGTCTATGTAACAGGAGGCGTCCCATATATAATATACTGGGCGGATGTATACTGCATGGGGGTAGTAGTCTATGTAACAGGAGGCGTCCCATATATAATATACTGGGCGGATGTATACTGCATGGGGGTAGTAGTCCATGTGACCAGGAGGCGTCCCACATATAATATACTGGGCGGATGTATACTGCATGGGGGTAGTAGTCTATGTAACCAGGAGGCGTCCCACATATAATATACTGGGATATCTATGTAGCATTATGACATGTCGCATTCTCGCTGGTATGTAATATGGTGGGAATATATTATAGGGCATAGATGTTACATAATACTGACTGTAGGTGTAAGTAAATTCTCAGCGCCCTGTTCTGGAGGGCAGGTATGGGGCACGGCTGCAGGGTGTGGGGTCTGTGGTGTCTCCCAAGCAGTTGTGTTTTGTTCTGCAGGTTTTATTGGAAGAGACTATGAATTAGAGGAAACTTGTGTTCATGGGAAAAAATGTTTCTCTGTCCTTGGAAATGTTTAAGCGAGAAGCCGGGGCAAGTGTTTCATTAGCAGTGAGCCCCGGGCGCTGCCGCCTGTAATGATATACTGACATTAGCTGAGGTGGGGAAATCTGCATTGTCCTCGCTCACAGGAGCCGCATCTACTAAATCAGACATGATGTAGAGCACACGTATAGAAACCGTCCAGGGGCCACTTAGACTTGTAGTCCCTCAGAAATCTACTGCAAACACTGAGCGGAGTGCGGGCGGTGACCTGAGAGGAGTCCGGTGGGGACACGGCCATGGACATTAGGGAGGTATTGGAAATAGAAGTCACAGATCTGTATGTTACACCCAAGGCCCAACCTGTCTGTCTGAATACACCTGAAGTGACCTTGTAAGGAGGAGAGGACAATGGGCAGCCCCTCTTGGATGGCTCAGTACCAGGACGAGGCTCTCCTCTTACTGTAGGGCCCCTCTTCCCTGTCTTTGCTCCTCGTGGGCCTACAGTTTGGTGACTCCTGAACATTGATGGAGCTGATTTTTCTTGCCAAAGCTACATAAACATTTGCAGTGTTTTCCTTCGAGTGACAGAAGACGCGTTGGTGCCCAGGAGTCGCTGGCATTCCCCGAGGAGTCTGAGGCTGGTGTTGTTGTAATGAGCTTCAGATAAATCCTCCCAACATCCCTCTCCTTTATTCGCCTCCTTGGCAAGCTGCTGCAGATCTCACCACAGCTGAGTAGAGATCTTCGAGATGTCACCAGTAGTATCCGCTCACTTTTATTCCCTCTTCTATAATTAGTTTCCCCCACCGTACCTTCAGTTCCTCGTGCACATGGCGACCTCCCCAACACGTCACATTATCTGTAGAAGGCACTTAGGTCTGTCCTCCCACACAGATTGCCATATAATAATCTGATCCCGGGCCCCGTGGTTAAGGCAAAAATGGGACCTTGTCACCCCAAGTGTCTATTTACAGACCTTCTAGAATATTCCCATGCCCCTCTGTCTAAACAATACTGTCACTTCTGACTGTATATATATATATATATATATATATATATATATATATATATATAGCCACATATACTCATTAGACACCAGGCACATGGTGATACTGTCTGACTACGCTCCCTATAGTTTAATGTGGCTGACTATTACTATAAGTCACTTTCCAAGGACACCGTGCTGTAGGTAAGCTGAGATTGAGTATCTAAGACCATATTCACATTGCGAAATACATTAGACCAGATAGTCTTATAGAGAACCTGTCACCAAACCGGCATATCAGCCCTTTTTATTAATTTTTTTTGTTTACTTATATAGCGCCATATCTGTATGTCTTTGGACTGTGGGAGGAAACCGGAGGGTACCCATAGGAAACCCAATGCAAACACAGGGAGAACATGTGAACCTTCTGGAGCAAGGCTTTGTTATTGCTCCTAATATGTGACAACACTGTCATTGCTCAAAACAGCTCAGTTGTGTATAGAGACGCAGAATCACAAGGGGAAAACACCCTTTAATCCTGTGACAGTAACCTATCTATCTGCAGGACTGGGGTGATATGCTGGGTCTGGTGACAGTAACCTATCTATCTGCAGGGCTGGGGTGATATGCTGGTTCTGGTGACAGTAACCTATCTATCTGCAGGACTGGGGTGATATGCTGGTTCTGGTGACAGTAACCTATCTATCTGCAGGGCTGGGGTGATATGCTGGGTCTGGTGACAGTAACCTATCTATCTGCAGGGCTGGGGTGATATGCTAGTTCTGGTGACAGTAACCTATCTATCTGCAGGGCTGGGGTGATATGCTGGGTCTGGTGACAGTAACCTATCTATCTGCAGGGCTGGGGTGATATGCTGGTTCTGGTGACAGTAACCTATCTATCTGCAGGGCTGGGGTGATATGCTGGTTCTGGTAACAGTAACCTATCTATCTGCAGGACTGGGGTGATATCCTGGTACTGGTGATAGTAACCTATCTATCTGCAGGGCTGGGGTGATATGCTGGGTCTGGTGACAGTAACCTATCTATCTGCAGGGCTGGGGTGATATGCTGGGTCTGGTGACAGTAACCTATCTATCTGCAGGGCTGGGGTGATATGCTGGTTCTGGTGACAGTAACCTATCTATCTGCAGGGCTGGGGTGATATGCTGGTTCTGGTGACAGTAACCTATCTATCTGCAGGGCTGGGGTGATATGCTGGGTCTGGTGACAGTAACCTATCTATCTGCAGGGCTGGGGTGATATGCTGGTTCTGGTGACCCACGTTGCGGAAATGCAGCTTTTTGTTGCACATTTATAAGATCTTCCTATATATCTCCCATTCTTGACTTTGGCTCAAAAAAACACATCTGCAACAAAAAAAAGCATTGTATCCACAGCGCGGGGCCTCAGCCTTAGAGAGGACCTTTCACAACATCCCCCGAGTCCAGCTCTTTATATGGTTTATTCGCCGCTGCTGCTCCGCTTATTCTGGCTCAGGATTGTTTCTTCAGACCCCTCCGTTCCCGGGGAATTAGTTTTGGTGCCGCGTATACTATTCGGTCTCTGTACTGTCAGGTGGGTGGTCCCGGGCACAGGGCGTGATCTGATCTCTGACCATGTCCAGTTCTGATTGGCGCTCTCGGTCACACCCACATGATGCTTCGACCTCCACCCACCTGACAGTCTAGAGCCAAGTAGTAAGTAAGAACATTCATCAGATTTCTTATCCAGCCTCAGACACTTTGATAAATCTGCTCTAGTTTGAGTCTGTCGGGTCTAATCTGATACCGAGACAATATTAGTCAATCCATCCTACTGTCTATGTCTAAGCTAGATATCTGATCAGATCTGCTGCCACCTGTTGTATCTAAGCCTGTGGTGTGAGATACATCCGCAGAGATCCTCGTGGTATTATCCCCTGTAGTCCTTCGCTATGAGCTGTATGATGTTACTATACTGCTACTTGTTATCTCCTTCTATCCATAGTATGACATCAGCGCCGGTGATTGATACACTTTACGTAACGTTACCTGTTGTATCTAAGCCTGTGGTGTGAGATACATCCTCATCGACCCTTGTGGTATTATCCCCAGTAGTCCTTCGCTATGACCTGACTAGTTACTATTCCTCTTTATCTCCTTCTATCCATAGTATGACATCAGCGCCGGTGATTGATACACTTTACATGACGTTACCTGTTGTATCTAAGCCTGTGGTGTGAGATACATCCTCAGTGACCCTTGTGGTATTATCCCCGGTATCTGGTAGTCCTTCGCTATGAGCTGTATGATGTTACTATTCCTCTTTATCTCCTTCTATCCATAGTATGACATCAGCACCGGTGATTGATACACTTTACATGACGTTACCTGTTGTATCTAAGCCTGTGGTGTGAGATACATCCTCAGTGACCCTTGTGGTATTATCCCCGGTAGTCCTTCGCTATGACCTGTATGATGTTACTATTCCTCTTTATCTCCTTCTATCCATAGTATGACATCAGCGCCGGTGATTGATACACTTTACATGACGTTACCTGTTGTATCTAAGCCTGTGGTGTGAGATACATCCTCAGTGACCCTTGTGGTATTATCCCCGGTATCTGGTAGTCCTTCGCTATGACCTGTATGATGTTACTATTCCTCTTTATCTCCTTCTATCCATAGTATGACATCAGCGCCGGTGATTGATACACTTTACATAACTTTACCTGTTGTCTTTCTGCTCACAATAACAGCTGTGAATAATACCGCCAACCACACCGCGCCTGGCGTCTACTTGTATATTCGGCAGGTGGGGAGGATGATGCTTATCAGCCTGATATAAATAGCTCCAGGTCTGGCACCTATAAATAATTCTTCATTTCATTCAATATGTCCCTCCCCCCCTCCTATTAGGAGTCATTGTGCTTCCCGCGCATCGGGCCGAGCTCCATGGCTCTTACCGCCTATAATATTCCAAATGGGGACAATATGGGAATTGATGGATATGTGGCCGGACAGCAGTTTAACGGCGCGTTCTTGTTCTCCAAGGTCCCCTTGTTGCTGCTTAGTATTCCGGGGACCGTTCGGAGGCTCAGGCCTTGTTTAATCAGCGTGGTTGTGATTGCTTCCTTGTATCCATGGGTCTCATCTTGAATTCAGTATTTTGCATTACAAATACGCTCTCAGGAGACTGCCAGGATTTATCGTTCCATCTGCCACGGCTTGTTACAGCAGGTTGCCTTGTGGGTTTTTTTTTTTTCACTTTTAGACCCCCTCTCTGTTTTTGATTGAAACCGGTTAACAGGTGACATAGATATATATATACCCACCCTGTAAAGGTGGACCTAGGCTAAACCCCACCTTGCTGCAACGCAGCGTTTCCCAGGACCAGTAAAGTGAAGGAGATTATGTTTAGTCTCCACAAACATTGATGGGGGAATAAGTTGCATTTTTAAAAATACAGAAAGCCAGGAGTGGATTTAGCAGAGGGGGTGCCTAAGGCCTCGTGCACACGGCCGCCTGTATACTCAGTGTCTAGTCCTGTATTTCTCCGCTTGCTCACTGACTCAGTTATTTCTTTAGCGCGTATATATTCTTGCAGTGATGGCTGTAATACTTGTGTACCTGAAGACGTGGGAAGGCTCGCACCAAGCGCCTTGTACTTATGTCATTTTATTGGCGCCGCGTACTTACCTCATTTCTTGCTGGCTTCATCTTATTCATTCATTTCTATGGCCCCATACACACCACTGTGTATTTCCCGGGTCTGGTGTATGGGGCAGTGAGCCCAGGACAGGTCCCATAAGTGAATGGAGGTCCGGGGGTGGCTCACAGATGTCATCCATGTGCTGTCCGTGCTGTTTAGTCGCCCTCTGACTACACGGTCATGTGCATGGAATAGCAATGTGGGCAGCGCAGAGGCCAATTCTCCCAGCGTTGGTCGACTCTCCAAGTGGATGTCTCCATTGTGTGACCCCTGGAAGCAGATAGGATCAGGGTTGCGGGATTCTTCCCCTTCTTTTGAATATCTGCAGCATTTTCACAACTCCTCGGGCATGGCCACAATGCGTTACACAATGAATAAGGTTTCTAGACTTTTCTTTTGATGAATTTGGATGCAGATTCCACAGCCAAAATTCTCCACCAAACGCACAATCAGAAATTCAATTTAATGGCTTCAAGTTTATCTCTGTATTAGAATCCAGAGTGTCGACATATCAGTGGCAACCCCTAGGGATGGGGTGAGGGGCCTGCATACGGATGTGGCCTTCATGGGTGATGCAATGTTACCATATGAGGAAATGGCCATTGTCAGGATCAGGGACCAGACCAGAGTGTGCTAACCTCAAGCAGGAGCTGAAAGTCGCCTGAATTTCCTCTTTGCTAGCCACTGGTTAGAATGTAACTGTGGTAATCCAGATATTCCGTCATCCTGAGCCCTGGCAGGACCCCTGTAATGATCGGATGGCCGGGGGCTCCAGACAGCCCCGAGCTGGAGGACTCTCGCTGCCTCTTCCAGGCCTTATTTCCAGCTCTCTCTGTTTGCTTTGTGCTCGGCGTGTCTGGAGGCCGGGGCTTCAGTCTGTAGGGACAGCATGTTTGGGTGCTGGGCACGTTCCAAGATACAGCTGGCTGCGGCTCAAATAAGTTGTTTTACCGCTCACAAAAAAAATCTGTTATTTCTGAAATGCCAGGCTATTTATGGGTACAAGAAGGAAAGTGAAGCCTGGGGGTACAGACGGGTGACCTTTGGGACGGCTGACCCAATGTTTCTCCATACTGTGACCCAAAACAATGGACTTCTTGTGTCGGTTTATCTTCTAGATTACATATAACAATATCCATTCATTGCAGATTTATGGCTGAGGCTGTCGTGTATAATAAGAAGTGATTGTTACTGGTTACAGCTACCTGGCACAGGGGCACGGGGGAGGGAGAAGGATTAACATCATGGCTTCCAATAAGAAGTTTTCACTATAGCTGGTTATATTATAGAGTGTCAGTAATCAGTGCTGCACTAAGTAACACCCCAGTATCAGTAATCAGTGCTGCACTAAGTAACACCCCAGTATCAGTAATCAGTGCTGCACTAAGTAACACCCCAGTATCAGTAATCAGTGCTGCACTAACACCCCAGTATCAGTAATCAGTGCTGCACTAAGTAACACCCCAGTATCAGTAATCAGTGCTGCACTAAGTAACACCCCAGTATCAGTAATCAGTGCTGCACGAAGTAATACCCCAGTATCAGTAATCAGTGCTGCACTAAGTAACACCCCAGTATCAGTAATCAGTGCTGCACTAAGTAACACCCCAGTATCAGTAATCAGTGCTGCACTAAGTAACACCCCAGTATCAGTAATCAGTGCTGCACTAAGTAACACCCCAGTATCAGTAATCAGTGCTGCACGAAGTAACACCCCAGTATCAGTAATCAGTGCTGCACTAAGTAACACCCCAGTATCAGTAATCAGTGCTGCACTAAGTAATACCCCAGTATCAGTAATCAGTGCTGCACTAAGTAATACCCCAGTATCAGTAATCAGTGCTGCACTAAGTAACACCCCAGTATCAGTAATCAGTGCTGCACTAACACCCCAGTATCAGTAATCAATGCTGCACTAAGTAACACCCCAGTATCAGTAATCAGTGCTGCACTAAGTAACACCCCAGTATCAGTAATCAGTGCTGCACTAAGTAATACCCCAGTATCAGTAATCAGTGCTGCACTAAGTAACACCCCAGTATCAGTAATCAGTGCTGCACTAAGTAACACCCCAGTATCAGTAATCAGTGCTGCACTAAGTAATACCCCTGTATCAGTAATCAGTGCTGCACTAAGTAACACCCCAGTATCAGTAATCAGTGCTGCACTAAGTAATACCCCAGTATCAGTAATCAATGCTGCACTAAGTAACACCCCAGTATCAGTAATCAGTGCTGCACTAAGTAACACCCCAGTATCAGTAATCAGTGCTGCACTAAGTAACACCCCAGTATCAGTAATCAGTGCTGCACTAAGTAACACCCCAGTATCAGTAATCAGTGCTGCACTAAGTAATACCCCAGTATCAGTAATCAGTGCTGCACTAAGTAACACCCCAGTATCAGTAATCAGTGCTGCACTAAGTAACACCCCAGTATCAGTAATCAGTGCTGCATTAAGTAACACCCCAGTATCAGTAATCAGTGCTGCACTAAGTAACACCCCAGTATCAGTAATCAGTGCTGCACTAAGTAACACCCCAGTATCAGTAATCAGTGCTGCACTAAGTAACACTCCAGTATCAGTAATCAATGCTGCACTAAGTAATACCCCAGTATCAGTAATCAGTGCTGCACTAACACCCCAGTATCAGTAATCAGTGCTGCACTAAGTAATACCCCAGTATCAGTAATCAGTGCTGCACTAAGTAATACCCCAGTATCAGTAATCAGTGCTGCACTAAGTAACACCCCAGTATCAGTAATCAGTGCTGCACTAAGTAACACCCCAGTATCAGTAATCAGTGCTGCACTAAGTAACACCCCAGTATCAGTAATCAGTGCTGTACTAAGTAACACCCCAGTATCAGTAATCAGTGCTGCACTAAGTAACACTCCAGTATCAGTAATCAGTGCTGCACTAAGTAACACCCCAGTATCAGTAATCAGTGCTGTACTAAGTAACACCCCAGTATCAGTAATCAGTGCTGCACTAAGTAACACTCCAGTATCAGTAATCAGTGCTGCACTAAGTAACACCCCAGTATCAGTAATCAGTGCTGCACTAAGTAACACCCCAGTATCAGTAATCAGTGCTGCACTAAGTAACACCCCAGTATTGGTGAATGATGCTGCACATAGTAGCACTCCAGGAGATAACAAAGACCCTGCCAGTCCCACCAGGACCTCTTCAGTGTTACCAGTCCCTAGTACCAGCCGTGCTCTACTCTAGGGCGCCATCTAGTCCATCAGTTCCTGCCTGCAGTCCTCCAGCTGTCTATAGGGGACCCGTCCATACGACTGTAGTCTCACCAGGCCATCCACCTTCCATAGCTGCCAGCCATTACCTAATCCTCCCTATACACATGCATGCTGGGCCTGGCTCAGTGGGGAGATGGCAATAAGCCGCTGTCAGGCCCCACATCTGAGCTCTCAGTTCTCGGCTATTTCCAGATAAATTCCTTCACATCCTGCATTTAGGAAATATCACACAAGTGAAATATGGAAATCTGGGGGTGGAGGGGGATGGGTTGGGGGGAGGGGGTGATTCCCTTCTGAGCTGGGAGCGGAGTCTCTAGGTTGTCAGGCTGAAACCCTTTCCATGTAAGCAATGAGTTCTCCCCCTTCGGTAGATTTCCGACGCTTCTATTTCGGGCGCTCTCGTTTGTCAGTGTGGACGGAGCCGCTTCTCTCCTCCGCTGTGACTTGCTGACGCATTTCGGTTTGAGAATGTTTGGTTTCTACTTTTACATTTCACACATAACCAAACCCGACTTATTAACCCTTTACAGGGACTCAACCCTATGGAGTATATACACGTGCAGCAATGCTATATGTGACCTATAGGGGTGACCACAGCGAGGTGTCTGATGTGTCCCATCCAGGCTGGCTGATAACAGGGAACAATAGACATGTAATAAAATGAGCAGGAGACTCGTATCCGATCTTAAAGGGATACAGCGCCGCTATAAGAACAATAACAATCTTATACATAGAGGTCTGCGCTCGGGCCTATAATTACAATAATTAGACAAGTAGCAGATGAGATGAGCGGGTCAGGCCCAATTATCTGCTGGTGACGTCTGTGTCACAGCATCGCTGCAACTCCAGGTGACAAATACAAGATAGGAACATCTATAAGAGACCAGCCGGGAAAGCCAGAGCCAGAAGTCTAAGACGTGTGCGAGTGTGAATGGGAACAAACTGGGGAGAAGTGACAGGAAGGGAGGAATCAGCCCCAAACCGTATACCGAGACCTCATAGTCAGGCAAAGATGGCTGATAACAGGGAACAATGTGCTGTACATGACTAGTGTCCCCTTATACCTGCACGGTGACATCACTGTGTGTATTATCCTGTACTGTGACATCACTGTGTGTATTATCTCTGTACTGTGACATCACTGTGTGTATTATCGTGTACTGTGACATCACTGTGTGTATTATACTGTACTGTGACATCACTGTGTGTATTATACTGTACTGTGACATCACTGTGTGTATTATCCTGTACTGTGACATCACTGTGTGTATTATCTCTGTACTGTGACATCACTGTGTGTATATCTCTGTACTGTGACATCACTGTGTGTATTATCTCTGTACTGTGACATCACTGTGTGTATTATCCTGTACTGTGACATCACTGTGTGTATTATCTCTGTACTGTGACATCACTGTGTGTATTATCTCTGTACTGTGACATCACTGTGTGTATTATCCTGTACTGTGACATCACTGTGTGTATTATCCTGTACTGTGACATCACTGTGTGTATTATCCTGTACTGTGACATCACTGTGTGTATTATCCTGTACTGTGACATCACTGTGTGTATTATCTCTGTACTGTGACATCACTGTGTGTATTATCTCTGTACTGTGACATCACTGTGTGTATTATCTCTGTACTGTGACATCACTGTGTGTATTATCTCTGTACTGTGACATCACTGTGTGTATTATCCTGTACTGTGACATCACTGTGTGTATATCTCTGTACTGTGACATCACTGTGTGTATTATCTCTGTACTGTGACATCACTGTGTGTATTATCCTGTACTGTGACATCACTGTGTGTATTATCTCTGTACTGTGACATCACTGTGTGTATTATCTCTGTACTGTGACATCACTGTGTGTATTATCCTGTACTGTGACATCACTGTGTGTATTATCCTGTACTGTGACATCACTGTGTGTATTATCCTGTACTGTGACATCACTGTGTGTATTATCCTGTACTGTGACATCACTGTGTGTATTATCTCTGTACTGTGACATCACTGTGTGTATTATCTCTGTACTGTGACATCACTGTGTGTATTATCTCTGTACTGTGACATCACTGTGTGTATTATCTCTGTACTGTGACATCACTGTGTGTATTATCCTGTACTGTGACATCACTGTGTGTATTATCCTGTACTGTGACATCACTGTGTGTATTATCCTGTACTGTGACATCACTGTGTGTATTATCTCTGTACTGTGACATCACTGTGTGTATTATCTCTGTACTGTGACATCACTGTGTGTATTATCTCTGTACTGTGACATCACTGTGTGTATTATCTCTGTACTGTGACATCACTGTGTGTATTATCCTGTACTGTGACATCACTGTGTGTATTATCCCTGTACTGTGACATCACTGTGTGTATTATTCTGTACTGTGACATCACTGTGTGTATTATCTCTGTACTGTGACATCACTGTGTGTATTATCTCTGTACTGTGACATCACTGTGTGTATTATCTCTGTACTGTGACATCACTGTGTGTATTATCTCTGTACTGTGACATCACTGTGTGTATTATCTCTGTACTGTGACATCACTGTGTGTATTATCCTGTACTGTGACATCACTGTGTGTATTATCCTGTACTGTGACATCACTGTGTGTATTATCCTGTACTGTGACATCACTGTGTGTATTATCCTGTACTGTGACATCACTGTGTGTATTATCCTGTACTGTGACATCACTGTGTGTATTATCCCTGTACTGTGACATCACTGTGTGTATTATCCTGTACTGTGACATCACTGTGTGTATTATCCTGTACTGTGACATCACTGTGTGTATTATCTCTGTACTGTGACATCACTGTGTGTATTATCCTGTACTGTGACATCACTGTGTGTATTATCTCTGTACTGTGACATCACTGTGTGTATTATCCTGTACTGTGACATCACTGTGTGTATTATCTCTGTACTGTGACATCACTGTGTGTATTATCCTGTACTGTGACATCACTGTGTGTATTATTCTGTACTGTGACATCACTGTGTGTATTATCTCTGTACTGTGACATCACTGTGTGTATTATCCTGTACTGTGACATCACTGTGTGTATTATCCTGTACTATGACATCACTGTGTGTATTATCTCTGTACTGTGACATCACTGTGTGTATTATCCTGTACTGTGACATCACTGTGTGTATTATCCTGTACTGTGACATCACTGTGTATTATCCTGTACTGTGACATCACTGTGTGTATTATCCTGTACTGTGACATCACTGTGTGTATTATCCTGTACTGTGACATCACTGTGTGTATTATCTCTGCACTGTGACATCACTGTGTGTATTATCCTGTACTGTGACATCACTGTGTGTATTATCCTGTACTGTGACATCACTGTGTGTATTATCCTGTACTGTGACATCACTGTGTGTATTATCCTGTACTGTGACATCACTGTGTGTATTATCTCTGTATTCTGGCTGTTGCCCCCCGTTGTCTTCCCGTTACCCCCCGCTATAGCAGGTTAGGCCAGGACTGCGGATCGCGAGTCTCTTACATGTGTAATCCCTTAGCAGCGAGTCCTTTGTATCTCGGAGATGTTGTGTTTACTACAAGAGGATGTTCTGATGAATTATAGATGTCAGTATCGGACATGTTCTTCTCCCATTCATTTCCTGCACTCACAGAACTTTCTTTGTATCTGCCACAATAATGTATTTAGTGCAGAAATGGCAGAAGAGTTGAAGGGGATATTTTTGTTTGTGCATAAAGGGAAAGCTCTGCCACAACACCCGGCCCAATCTGTCTGTGAGCGGAGGACTGAACAGACTGTGCCAGGCTGCGGGGAGCTGCGGACAGCTGGAGCGGGCACTGTATGAATGCCGCATCTCCTCCTGCACAAGGCTTTGTACTCTCCCGCTCTTCACTCAGGTCTCTTCAAAGAACTTCACATCAATACAAATGAGACCATGAAGATATCGCGCAGGACGCAATGTGGAAGGCAACGGACCAGATCCCTAGCACAAACGACAAACTCTTCTAAGAAATGCCAAAAACACCAAGAATCTACTCAGAACCTCACTCCATGTCCCTCTATCCCCTCCAGGCCCCTCTATCCCCTCTCCAGACCCATCTATCTCCTCTCCAGGCCCCTCTATCTCCTCTCCAGGTCCCTCTATTCCCCCTCCAGGCCCCTCTATCCCCTCTCCAGACCCCTCTATTCCCCCTCCAGGCCCCTCTATCCCCTCCCCAGGCCCTTCTATGCCCTGTCCAAGCCCTTCTATCCCCTCTCTAGGCCCTTCTATCCCCTAGGCCCTTCTATCCCCTCTCCAGACCCATCTATCTCCTCTCCAGACCCATCAATCTCCTCTCCAGGCCCTTCTATCTCCTCTCCAGACCCATCAATCTCCTCTCCAGACCCATCAATCTCCTCTCCAGGCCCTTCTATCCCCTAGGCCCTTCTATCTCCTCTCCAGGCCCTTCTATCCCCTCCCCAGGCCCTTTTATCCCCTCCCCAGGCCCTTTTATCCCCTCTCCAGGCCCCTCTATCCCCTCTCCAGACCCCTCTATCTCCTCTCCAGGCCCTTCTATCCCCTCCCCAGGCCCTTTTATCCCCTCTCCAGACCCCTCTATCTCCTCTCCAGGCCCTTCTATCCCCTCCCCAGGTCCTTTTATCCCCTCTCCAGGCCCCTCTATCCCCTCTCCAGACCCCTCTATCCCCTCCCCAGACCCCTGTAGTGGGGGTTTATCTCCCCTGAGGACATAGTTTGGGGCCTGCTGCAGGTCCTGTACAGTTTGGGTTGTGCAGGGTCAGGTGTACACCATTATACTTGTATCTGTACAGTTAGAGGTTCAGTCTGGAGTTCTGTCATTTTTGAAGCCAAGAATAGCGCAGCATGCAGCCATCAAAACGGGAACCGCGACAGACCAGAATAAAAGTCAGCATCCATTAGGCAACCTTTAGGAGGCGTCATATGATGGATCTGTCACAACATCATGCTGTAATGTGAACAATGCCTAAGACACCTGAAGGAAGGAAAATACATAAAAAGCATAAAGTAGTAATTCTCAGCTAATTTTATCTGCCGGGTTTTGCTTCCATTTGTGAGTTTCTTCAGCACTTCCTGACGTTCTCGCTCTTCTGCTCCCGTCAGCACTTCTTCCTGCTCCGCTTTATTTCTCTCTCCTTTCAGAGACTTGTTGGCTTTCCTGAAGGTTGCTCATCAGCACTTGGCGTTGCTCCCCAGGGGGGATCTTTATCTTTATTCTGAACTTTGCTCATAACATAAATTGTTGGCTCGGAGTCCTGGAAGGAAATACTTGAGAGCGCTGCTCTGTGTTCTCCGTGTATTCTGCTTTCTGTACAGTCTTGGATGGATTTATAGAAATCTTTGGCAAAGAAAAACTGCTGAGGAAGGTTCTGTGCGGCGTATATCAGTAGTATTATTGTATATAGATGGGGCTGACTGTATCGGTAGTATTATTGTATATAGATGGGGCTCTGACTGTATCAGTAGTATTATTGTATATAGATGGGGCTGACTGTATCAGTAGCATTATAGTATATAGATGATGGGGCTCTGACTGTATCGGTAGTATTATTGTATATAGATGGGGCTCTGACTGTATCGGTAGTATTATTATATATAGATGGGGCTCTGACTGTATCGGTAGTATTATTGTATATAGATGGGGCTCTGACTGTATCGGTAGTATTATTGTATATAGATGGGGCTCTGACTGTATCAGCAGTATTATTATATATAGATGGGGCTCTGACTGTATCGGCAGTATTATATATAGATGGGGCTCTGACTGTATCGGTAGTATTATTGTATATAGATGGGGCTCTGACTGTATCGGTAGTATTATTGTATATAGATGGGGCTCTGACTGTATCGGTAGTATTATTGTATATAGATGGGGCTGACTGTATCAGTAGTATTATTATATATAGATGGGGCTCTGACTGTATCAGTAGTATTATTGTATATAGATGGGGCTCTGACTGTATCGGTAGTATTATTGTATATAGATGAGGCTCTGACTGTATCGGTAGTATTATTGTATATAGATGGGGCTCTGACTGTATCAGTAGTATTATTATATATAGATGGGGCTCTGACTGTATCAGTAGTATTATTGTATATAGATGGGGCTCTGACTGTATCAGCAGTATTATTATATATAGATGGGGCTCTGACTGTATCAGTAGTATTATTGTATATAGATGGGGCTCTGACTGTATCGGTAGTATTATTGTATATAGATGGGGCTCTGACTGTATCGGTAGTATTATTGTATATAGATGGGGCTCTGACTGTATCGGTAGTATTATTGTATATAGATGGGGCTCTGACTGTATCGGTAGTATTATTGTATATAGATGGGGCTCTGACTGTATCGGTAGTATTATTGTATATAGATGGGGCTCTGACTGTATCGGTAGTATTATTGTATATAGATGGGGCTCTGACTGTATCGGTAGTATTATTATATATAGATGGGGCTCTGACTGTATCGGTAGTATTATTGTATATAGATGGGGCTCTGACTGTATCGGTAGTATTATTGTATATAGATGGGGCTCTGACTGTATCGGTAGTATTATTGTATATAGATGGGGCTCTGACTGTATCGGTAGTATTATTGTATATAGATGGGGCTCTGACTGTATCGGTAGTATTATTGTATATAGATGGGGCTCTGACTGTATCGGTAGTATTATTGTATATAGATGGGGCTCTGACTGTATCAGTAGTATTATGGTATATAGATGATGGGGCTTTGACTGTATCCGTAAATATCCAGCCTATTCCGCCATCTACAGACCATGTGACCTCTTATCCTGTTATGTTTTCTATGGTCGTCTATCACGGTGTTATCTTTGTTCGGCAGTAATCCCTCATGTGTCCATTACTTGTAGGTTGCATACACTTCTGCTATCCCCTTCAGACATGATGATTAATTATTGGGTAGCATGCGGCTGTCCGCCTGACTCCGAGACTCCAGGTATCTGTCATTGCTGTCAATCTAATACCCTGCATGCAGCATATGGCGGAGTATTAGCTCAACTCTACAGTATAACTTGTCTATCTGGCTCCTCTGTGCTACATTGCAGCGTACATGAAGCTTTACCACAGTCACTGCAAAACTACAACTCCCATCATGCCTGTAATCACAGCTGTCCATGATGGACCCCAATGTGTATGATGGTGTCTGTCATTGTAAAACTGAGTGTGCCAGGGGTAAAAGTGATCCGTGCAGGACTTGTTTCTCCACCGATTTCCAGATGGCGTTGTATTGGAGTCTTGCGGGACCCTCCGCTTTAGGGTGCGGTTTTGCTACACGTCCCATGCGGTTTAGGATTTTCAGACCTTCCCTATACCTAGACCTACATTATATAAATCGCTGACATGTCACAAGTTGCTGTTTGCACACTTTACATGCACTGGGAGGTTTCTTGCAGTTTGTGGCTGTCATGTCACCGTCGTTTCACATTCCTTGTGTTAAAGCGAGCACATTCAGAATCCGTGTGACTTTGTGATCGTGGTGTTACGTTGCTGTGTAATGCAGAAGCCATAGAAAGTGTGACACCTCTGGAATAGGATTCCTCCATGTTATGGTAACCAGCTAGGCTATGTAAACCAGGACAAGGGGCGCTCAGCAAGTCCACATGTATATGACATGTGCACGAGTGTCTATTTCATACATGAGCGGATCTTCATGCATGACGTGGTAATTTGTAGCTGCCTCTGAACGTTTTGTTAAGCTTTGGGCAGTCTCTGTGTTCGATGCAAGAAAAGACTGAATCACTTGACCTATTTATAAGTCTCAATAAACCTTAAGACGTGATCCTCGGCCTCCCTCCTGCTGCACCGAACACCGACTAGCCAGAACATTAAAACCAGAACATTAAACAGGTGAGTAACACGATTGTCTGGCCACAATGGCGCCTGTCAGGGCTCGGATACATTAAGTGAACAGTCAGTTCTTAGAGCTGATGTGTAGGCAGCTCTAAGGTAAGGAGGTGAGCGACTGACACCCGCAGAATGGTGAGGGCTAGAGCCGGGGTCGGAGTATCTCAAAAGTGGCAGATCGTGTGGGGTGTGAGCAGTGTATAGGGCTTAGGGCGTGGAAGGATGACCACTGAACTGTACGTACATTTTGCGCACGAGGACGTGAGAATTTTGAGGAAGTTTCTCTATTTCTTGCACCCTTGGCCTCAGTCTTGTTGTCAGGCCCTCGTCTGATCTCACGGATTGCACTATTAAAGCTCCTTCAGTCGTGACCTTGCTGCCGACACAGAAATGACTTGTCGCTTTGCTGAATTTGGCATTTTTATGCCATCAGGGCTTTTCTCATGAACACAGCATTTTATTTCCCATAAAGCACTTCCGCTGCAGTCATTCATGGGGGCAGCAGGCAGATTTTTAACCAGCAGGCAAATAAATCTCACTGGAGCGTGAAGCGGACTACCAGTCACTCCATGATGTCAGCCGCCGGCCATGGGAATCCCACCAGCTCCCTCATTGGGGGCATCAAATCCTGCAGAATAATTGTAGCATGACATTGTTGGCATTCAGCAGGGAATGTCACTATCATGATACACAAATTGTCCTTTTTCCAGTTGCTTTAGATCTATTTATTGCAGATTCCTCCAACTCAAGACAAGTATTGTCACACCGGATGAACAACCTGACAGATACTGCCATAGGTGCAGGTACAGCCCCTGGGACCCCCACTGATCAGCCAGTGACTGTACCTGGTAGTCACGTGAGGATGAGCTGTAGGACCAGACACAGAACACGTTCTAACACAGAAGACATTCTACCCAAAAGGGGATGTGATACGTCTGTGCAGTATAAGACGGTCTAGTCTAAGGATCCTCTGTCTAATATTACACTGGCATAATAATGTGCACCAATGTATCACCCAGCATCAGTCACTGTGATAAATCTGTGCAGTATAAGACGGTCTAGTCCAAGGATCCTCTATCTAATATTACACTGGCATAATAATGTGCACCAATGTATCACCCAGCATCAGTCACTGTGATAAATCTGTGCAGTATAAGACGGTCTAGTCCAAGGATCCTCTGTCTAATATTACACTGGCATAATAATGTGCACCAATGTATCACCCAGCATCAGTCACTGTGATAAATCTGTGCAGTATAAGACGGTCTAGTCTAAGGATCCTCTGTCTAATATTACACTGGCATAATAATGTGCACCAATGTATCACCCAGCATTAGTCACTGTGATAAATCTGTGCAGTATAAGACAGCCTAGTCCAAGGATCCTCTATCTAATATTACACTGGCATAATAATGTGTCCCAATGTATCGCCCAGCATCAGTCACTGTGATAAATCTGTGCAGTATAAGACGGCCTAGTCCAAGGATCCTCTATCTAATATTACACTGGCATAATAATGTGTCCCAATGTATCGCCCAGCATCAGTCACTGTGATAAATCTGTGCAGTATAAGACGGTCTAGTCTAAATCTTAAGTCGTAGCGTTAGTAAATTTGCCCCGTTGTCTTCTGAAACATGGGTTGGGTACAACGACCATTATTGTGTATCGCTTCGGATCTGTCACTTGTGTAGGGACATTGGTTAACTAGGCACAGATGACAACAGATCCATCCCCAAAACTGAGGGGCGAGACCTGGAGCACCTGACAGACCCCCATTGTTCTCGCGTGGCCCGCGTTCCCATGAGCATGGTTGACCTGGGCCGGGTTATATGGCCTCTCAGCTCTTGGCACTTCTTCTAGGGCAGAATTACTGATTGATATCTCCAGGTCTGCAGGGTTTACAGCGAACAGGAAGCTGGAGCCGCCGCTGTATCTGGCGAGGCCAGGGCGAAATTGTCATTAATGGGAACAGTGTGAGAAAGCTAACAGCCTGTAAAGGAACCTGCAAAGCGAGCCTGTAACAAGCAAATCTTAAGCCGCCTGCCTTGTATTAGCGGTGCCAGGCACTACCCAATTGGATGCCTCAGTAATCCAGCTCTGGGATTTCGCCGAGCTCTCAGTCAGTCCGCCTTTGTTGTATTTCCAGAGGATTTTTTGTGCTAAAACCTCAGTTCTGCTTACTCCGAGCGCCTGGAAATATAAGCAACGTCCTCCGAGCTTTGACCCCCCCCCCCCCCCATTCCTTCTCTATTTGGCACAAGAACTGGATTTAAGGTGTTCATCTCCTTCCTGGGGTCTGCACGCCCTGATAATGCAGAGTCGCCCCCTGAAATGACTTCTCTTCGTCTCCTATCTATCGGCATGAAGATTACTTACATCTTGTCCAAGCTGCGCCCGCAGATCTCTGCTTTCTGGCAGTGAATAAGAACACACTTATTAGTATTGAGAGGCCAAAAACCTATAAAGATGTAATGCTTCTCACAGCTGAGGTGCTGGTGATGTGTATCAGTGCAGACCAGTAAGCTAGATACCCTGGCACATACGTCCTGGTGTACACGTACCAGGGTCCAGAGACAGACAATCCTCTGTGAGCTGAACCATTGTGTAGCAGAAATCTCTCGCACGTCCGGGTAGTTTGTTACAATGTATCAGTATAAGAACCCCCTAGAGATCTGGCTCATACGCCCTGGTGTGCACATACCCGTGGTAGAGAACCCTCCTAAGGTCTAGACAATCCTGTGAGCTGAACCAATGTGCAGCACAGATCTCTCACATATCCGGGTAGTTTGTCACATTAATGCAGGCAGGACATATCAGACTACAGTATATACAGTATATACCTCACATGGTGGATTGCTGGCTGTTTCTCTCACTAGAATAGATCGGCTTGTAACAGACTGACTTATATTATAGTGTATTACTTGTCTACATAAGCTATCCATTGGACGGCTGATAGATACTGGATTGGTGGGTGCCCAATCAGGGACACCCCATCAACTGCTGATATCGGGGACCCTGGTTACAGCTTGTGGTAAGGAGACGGTTCTGGTGTATACTTGGAAGGGCAGGGTACAGTACATGCTCGCCCGCTGCTCCACCTAAACCCTTCCTAAGTCCAGTCTTGCAGGTGTCCTCTATCTTTGTGGTTTTCCCATCAAAAAGAAACCCAATACAGCAGCGTCCTCTGAGTACCCCTCCCCCCATACACACACATATATATACACATACATACACACACACACACACACACATAGAGTATACACACACACACACACACATACAGTATACACATACTGTACACACACCTTCTCTCTCCTGGTAGTAATGCTCCTTTCATGGAGTCTGTAAGATGTTCCCATTCATCCACAGCAAGCAGAGATGACACTGAATTTATTCTTTATTTTATACGGCTTCTTATAGATCAGGATTATCTTCTAAGCAATTCTCTCGTATAATCTGTACGAGGCTCCATAGTGAGCGCACATGTCACATCTACCCACAATGCATTACAGCTTGTGTATGGCTGTGCAAGAAAAGGTCAAGAATGACAGCAACGTCTTGTTCTCCTCCAAATGAGCGCAAAGCATGAATATTCCCTGCCAAGGAAGAACGAGATGTGTGTGCGGCTGTGTGTGTATATGCAGCTATGTATATATGTGTGTGCAAAAATACCAATAGCAACCGCTACATCTGACTTAATCGTGAATACAATGTGGGTGCACCGGACAAACCCAGACCGCAACAATATGTCCTGAAACGCGTTAGCTGTGTTTTTCTTCTTCTTTTTTCTTGTTCCTGGAGCATGTAAGATGTTTCTTTTTTATTCATTGACTAAGTATAAGTTATACTTTATATAATGGTTGCTCAACATTTTTTTTTTTTTTGTGAACTTTATATGTGTGTGCACCTGTGTGTGTATATATATGCAGCTGTGTATATATGTATGTACACCTGTGTGTGTATGTGTGCACATCTGTGTATATGTGTGCGGCTGTGTGTGTATATGTGTGTGGCTGTATATATGTATGTGCCAGTGTATGTACAGTATATGAGCAGGCTGCTGCACACTCCGAGTCCCCCCTGTGCAGTTTGCCTGTGCAGGTCACTTACCTCCTCCTCTTAGGGGGGTGTCAGACCCCTCCTCGGCCCCCAGACTTCTCTCTCACCCCGTCTTACACATTTTCATTGGTTTGTTCTCTGTGGAAATGTTTCCTGTTCTGTTTGTCTTTAAAAAAAACCAGCATGAAGATCAACAAAAATGGCAGAAAAGGAAAAACAATAGAAGCGGGGGGAGTTAGTTTTGCAATTTATTTTTTGGCAGCAGGTGAAATTACAGTCGCTTCCCCTCCTAAGTGCTACAAAGTGTTTGTGTGAATCAGATTGTAATGACACCAGGTGTGCAGATTGTGGAGCGCGGCGCGTGAAAGGATTGTACAAGGAGCTTAACACCGCACATACAGGAGGGAAGAGGGATACGAGGCCGCTGCCCCGGGAGCCACCCCAGGGGGACCGCACTGGGACCCACATCTATTTGGGGGTAACCCCATGGCACGCTGTAAATTTAGCAGTTTTTCCCTTTGCTTGGTGAAGTTTGCAGTAAGTGCACATGTTCTCCACGCTCTATGGAGTCCACCCCGAGGGTCTCACATCTTGGTCACCGCCCGGCCGGTCTATGTGGTGTATTCTGGGTAAATAAGACTAATGTCTGTATATAGTGCGGCCGCCTCCTCTATAGGAGGTGTAGTCAGTAAGGATATAGGTCTCTCCTTCTGTATGTCTTATGCGGCAGGTATATATCAGACAGAGGGCCGTAGCATGATGTGATCAAGGCCTAGGACTGGTGCAGGTCCGTATGCGTTTCGTCACATGGTCGGCAGTGCTGGGTCTTGGGCCCGGTTTCCATCTTTGCTTGTTCATATGTTGTATCATCTCTACTTATCCTTGAGACCTGATGTGTGTACAGCGCTGCGGCCTCTGCTGGTGCTATGTCTAATACGGCTCAGGCTCGCACGGCCTGTCCTGACACCACTTATAAAGCCGCGCTTCTTAATCCGTTTTCTGGTTCTGCGCAGTCCTCCTCGGCTTGCGGCTGAATATTTTATAAGTGAGGCTGCCGGAGGACGGATTCTCGGTCTTCTGGGGACTGCGGGTTTGATTTGATGATTTTTTTTTTCTTCTTTTCCCCTCTTATCTGTGTTTAGTGTCTAGTTAAACTTGTAACAGGCTGTTAATGTGTGGATGGATTACTGACAACAGGATGAGCGTGAAGATCGCAGTCCCCAGAGCCGCAGCATCTTTACCGCCGTAAATACAAGCAAAAAATAAAATCTGCATATTTATCCCTGTCGTGAGGACCGAGGAAAGCAGAGATGGTGAGGGCGACAGCTGCGGCGCGGTCACATGGTACTAGCGAGGAGATTGTCACCTATTCCCCACCGTCACACAGTGGCACATCCTTAACCTGTGTCGTCTTCAGGCTGTCGAGTCGCAGGGGAAGCGTCTGCAAGGAGCGTGACCTTCTCTAAAGCCTCTTACCATCCGCTATTACTTCAATTTTCACACTATTGATCCAGTCTCATGTGATTCCTCGGAATATAGAATTTCAAGGGTTTTATTCTTCCAGGAGAAGGCCGGGCTGTTCAATCAGGTTATTGTGCGCGGCGGTGACAGTGGTGGCCGGACCTTACTGTGACCCCCAAAATGTGAGATGCAGAATTCTGTGTTCATGAGGGTCCGAGGCCTGGTCAGCCATATTATACTTATTGATTTATCTGACACCGACATCTCTACACCGGAGATACCTGCTCCATAATAATAGGACATGAAGGCGACTGCTGGACAGGGGAATACAAGCTATTACTATCTGTTATCAGCCATGTCAGGAGAGGAGAGGCCGACTGTAGGACAGGGGAATACAATCTATTACTATCTGTTATCAGCCATGTCAGGAGAGGAGAGGCCGACTGTAGGACAGGGGAATACAATCTATTACTATCTGTTATCAGCCATGTCAGGAGAGGAGAGGCCGACTGTAGGACAGGAGAATACAATCTATTACTATCTGTTATCAGCCATGTCAGGAGAGGAGAGGCCGACTGTAGGACAGGGGAATACAAGCTATTACTATCTGTTATCAGCCATGTCAGGAGAGGAGAGGCCGACTGTAGGACAGGGGAATACAAGCTATTACTATCTGTTATCAGCCATGTCAGGAGAGGAGAGGCCGACTGTAGGACAGGAGAATACAATCTATTACTATATGTTATCAGCCATGTCAGGAGAGGAGAGGCCGACTGTAGGACAGGAGAATACAATCTATTACTATCTGTTATCAGCCATGTCAGGAGGGGAGAGGCCGACTGTAGGACAGGGGAATACAATCTATTACTATCTGTTATCAGCCATGTCAGGAGAGGAGAGGCCGACTGTAGGACAGGGGAATACAATCTATTACTATCTGTTATCAGCCATGTCAGGAGGGGAGAGGCCGACTGTAGGACAGGGGAATACAATCTATTACTATCTGTTATCAGCCATGTCAGGAGAGGAGAGGCCGACTGTAGGACAGGGGAATACAATCTATTACTATCTGTTATCAGCCATGTCAGGAGGGGAGAGGCCGACTGTAGGACAGGAGAATACAATCTATTACTATCTGTTATCAGCCATGTCAGGAGGGGAGAGGCCGACTGTAGGACAGGAGAATACAATCTATTACTATCTGTTATCAGCCATGTCAGGAGAGGAGAGGCCGACTGTAGGACAGGAGAATACAATCTATTACTATCTGTTATCAGCCATGTCAGGAGAGGAGAGGCCGACTGTAGGACAGGAGAATACAATCTATTACTATCTGTTATCAGCCATGTCAGGAGAGGAGAGGCCGACTGTAGGACAGGAGAATACAATCTATTACTATCTGTTATCAGCCATGTCAGGAGAGGAGAGGCCGACTGTAGGACAGGGGTATACAGGATCCCTGTATGTTACTGTCTCCCGCTGTAACCCTTCACTGACTTCTGTAGATTTGGGAGGATGGGTATATTCTCGCCTGTGTGCAGGCAGCGTGGCATTGTGTTGGGATCGGTGCCAGTGCGTGGGGGGTGCTCAGTTGATCCCGGCTCCGGGATGTCTCCCGCCCAGACCACAGCCAGCTCTCCGCCCGTTGATGTAATGCTGCTCTTTGCTATTACCTGTGGTTGCTGAATTGCTGAGTACACAGCTCGATGATGGACGTCAGAGCCCAATAGACTTCCCAGGACCGTCCTCAGTTCATTATGGGCAGATCCTTATTAACTTGATGCACCAGGAGCCGTTCCAATTTACATTTCCTGTCTGGAACCTCCTAAGTAACCTCCTTGGCCAATATATTAATATTTCCTAATAGTAGGTTATAGGAGGGAACACTTCTCTCTTCCGCCATCACTTCTGACATTGACAGATAATTGGCATTTGGCCGCACTCTCCCTGACTATTCCCTAACCTGATACACAAGCTGATCCGGTACGATGAGACGGCTTGTAACGTTCATACATAGACCCATCTAACAACTTACAGTCTTGTCTCTGGGTGCAATTCATGTTACACTGTACAGGGCTGAAATTTGGGCAACAACAGAGAATCCAGCAATGGCTGTCATATTGAAAGATACAACTAAACCGATTTCTACACTCTGATCGAAGAAGACAATGACTTATTCCACCATTAAAGGGGATGTGTGGCCAATGCTGGGCAGTCATTAGAAATAGCTTCTTAGCCTCAGCAGTACATGGCAGTATAGCTGGGAAGTAAGAGCGAACTCTAGTGTCAGCTGTCAGAGGGGGAAGTAGACTGATTCTGGTGCTGGATTCAGCTGTGTTGTGGCTTCTCTAATATACTGGATCCACAACGTTAATGTGCCTTAGTGTCAAAGCAGCTGAGGGGAAGTCAGAAGGGGGCTGTATTGTCAGCTGCCAGGGGGGGAGGACACTAATTCTGGTATGGGTCCGATATAAACTGAAGCCACAACACAATTGTGCCTACACCTGCAGGGGACTCCTATGGAGCGCTATAGAGGCTCCAGCCCCCACAGGTTTCCAGTCTGGGGTGCTATTTCAGCCTTTAGGGGGTAGTTCTGCTTTGGAGCCCCCTTTTTCACGCTTTTCCTAGTCCATAGTTTTTCTACTTGACTCAAAATGCCGAGCTCGTGATTTTTTGTGCCAAGTTTTGTGCAGTGAAATCATCGACATGACTGGAGTGACGTGACTTTTCCCATTTTCCGTGGCCAGTTGAGTAGGTGAGCGCCTCCGCTGGGACCGTTCGGCTCTTTGTAGATTCACTTTGGCTCGTGTTAAAATAAAAGCCGTACAGACGTCCAACGGCATCGCACCATCCCGGCCGTATCCAGGAAATCGTAAGCTATAACATGAGAAGGTTTGCAGGAGACGCTCGGGGTGAGAGCTTTCTTGGCGGCGCGCGCTGCCTTCCCGGTATACATTATGTAATGAGAATAACATTTTGATATGATTAAGTCTATAAAATGTTCATCTGGTGTCACTACAAACAACGCCACTTTTTTCGTCAAGTAATTTAGTGCCGCTTTTGGCACAGAAAGAGGTTGTTAATCAGTTTATGGAGAAAACGTCAGGGGCCGCGAACCTGCTGCTGTACAAAGAGCTGGAAACGCTGCGAAATCAATCCTACAACCGTCTAATAACTGAACTATATGGCGGTGTGCATGCTCTATAGGGATCATGTGAACACTCACTGGGAGAGTTATTATCATGGCAGTATTATATGGCGGTATTCAGATTATACACAATATGGCGGTGGGGGTTACATACGTACAAGTGAGCGGTGCAGAGACGCAATGACACAACCTACTGCAGGGTGATGGCCCCTATGAGGTTGTCTGTGGCTACTTATCCCACATGGTGTAGGTGTGGCATGCACCTATATACTTGTCCCACATGGTATCCTTCCCATATGGCGGCACTAGACTTATTGGTATCAGACTCCACCAGCCGGTGACTTGTCACATTTCAGACCGCCGTATCGTCCGCCCCGCAGTCCTGTTCTTGCGCCATGTTACCAGCTAAGCCTATAAATGCCCTTTATGTATAATACAAAGTGTTTCCCGTTCTGGTGGCCTAGTAACTTTGTGGCCGCTCCCGGTGGTCCGATGCCGTGCCAGCGATGCTTAGATTTAGGTGCGGGGGATGAGTTCATATGAAAGTGATCAGTCTATGTACATGAATAATAGAAGGAGCCGCCTTCATTAATAATGTTTTCCTTCTGTTGCTCCCCGGGAAGTCACGGAGTGGAGATGACAGTGCGACATCTGTTCCTCCATACATGGGGGGGGGGGGGGGGGGGGGGGGGGGTAGGGGGCGCCGTGGCCTCGGATTTTGTCTCATGCTACAGTTCTGCTTTTACATTGAATTTTCTGGCCTCAGTGCAATGTAGGAACCAAAGCACCTCTGGGAGCCGGGAGCCCCCCTTATTATGTGTACCCGGGGAGGCAGACATGGCATCACTATACCCAAGAGCCCCAAGAGATCCGCAGCTTCCTGAGCCTATCCATATACATGTCCTATAACCTGATAGTATAGACATAGGGGACGTGTGTATGTGCTGAGGGGCTCCGGGCTGATCCCGCTGATGTCTCTAATGGATTCTGTCATCTCACCGTGAGCAATAGACAAAGGCTGGATCCTGCAAAGTCCATTGTGACAGGAGGAAGATGGAGTGACAGGCCGGGCGGTGCAGGTGGAGACGACGCACCGGGGATGAGTAGGATGATAATTGGTTTGTTACAGGATAATACAATGGTTTGTGATCATTGCACCGATCTTACATTGGCCGTGAAGAGCTCGGATATCCTGGCTAGTGTCAGCCTGTAGACTGTAAACTGACCAGGTCTCTGGTGTATACTGCCAATCCCTATATATATACGTGCATGTCCTCTATATGTATTAGTCTCACTCCATCGGCTCCTTCTTACCTCTCTCCTCTGTTCTGTCTGCAGGATTGTGTCTAAGACGAGAACGCCGGATGTATTGACCACCTTACACCAGGCCTGGAGAGGAGACCGCTTATAAATATGGTGCCTTACTCCCCCCAGACCCAGCTCATCGTCCTGGCACTGCTCGTCTTCTCCGCCATCTCCACTCAAGCAGACAGTAAGTTCCTAGAAGATTCTCTGTCTTATACTCTTACTTTATTCTTAGACAGGTGAAGGGACCACTGATCCCTATGTCAGTCCTACTTACTATACATGACCCTATGTGATTATATAGGGGCTGGTGATCCCTATTTCAGTCCTGCTTACTATACAAGACCCTATGTGATTATATAGGGGCTGCTGATCCCTATGTCAGTCCTGCTTACTATACATGACCCTATGTGATTATATAGGGGCTGCTGATCCCTATGTCAGCCCTTGCTTACATGACAAGGACTTTATCCATATGTCAGCCTGTATATATAGCTGTGGTCTGCCCTGGATTGACATAGTTGTTATATGTTCAGAGTCCTATTTGTCCTATTTGTACCCACCTAGAGCGATGTACATCACAAGTGTGCAGGTTGGGTCACGGCTGGCAGATTTGGCGCAGTCCATTGGCGCATCCCTGTGCTCGCTCGCTCTCATTCGGCTGTTGGTAGCTTTACAAAGACCAGTAACAATGGCCGCTTATCTGTAAGTGTATTATTGAATTGTTTTACTAAAGCCGTCTCTGTGCTGTTCTTCACATTGAGCGAGGCCTTTGTTCTGCGGATTGGAATAGCTCGCTGCTTGTAATACTCTCTATAATATAATTATTTAGCATCATTATTAGGCTTTACCGCCACATCCATCCTTTGTATTGTTTTGTGTTTCACATGAATTAAAACTGCTTAGCGCACCCGCATGGACGGTGTAAATCTATCAGCGTAGCCGGGACGGGCAGGAGACAAGTGGCTCTTCAGTGTGCGGCCATGCTGGAGAAGACCCCGCCGTCTATGGGAAGGATTCATGTGTATGGCGGAATATCGCCCTGGTCCGTATAATAACACGCTGCTCCTGATCATGTGATCGTATGTGATAGGCTGTATCCTCAGTGATGTCACCGCTCTCTAGTATACGGATAGGCTGTATCCTCAGTGATGTCACCGCTCTCTAGTATACGGATAGGCTGTATTCTCAGTGATGTCACCGCTCTCTAGTATATAGATAGGCTGTATTCTCAGTGATGTCACCGCTCTCTAGTATACAGATAGGCTGTATCCTCAGTGATATCACCGCTCTCTAGTATACGGATAGGCTGTATTCTCAGTGATGTCACCGCTCTCTAGTATATAGATAGGCTGTATTCTCAGTGATGTCACTGCTCTCTAGTATATGGATAGGCTGTATTCTCAGTGATATCACCGCTCTCTAGTATACGGATAGGCTGTATTCTCAGTGATGTCACCGCTCTCTAGTATATAGATAGGCTGTATTCTCAGTGATGTCACTGCTCTCTAGTATATGGATAGGCTGTATTCTCAGTGATGTCACCGCTCTCTAGTATATGGATAGGCTGTATTCTCAGTGATGTCACCGCTCTCTAGTATATAGATAGTTTGTATTCTCAGTGATGTCACTGCTCTCTAGTATACGGATAGGCTGTATTCTCAGTGATGTCACCGCTCTCTAGTATATGGATAGGCTGTATTCTCAGTGATGTCACCGCTCTCTAGTATATGGATAGGCTGTATTCTCAGTGATGTCACTGCTCTCTAGTATACGGATAGGCTGTATTCTCAGTGATGTCACCGCTCTCTAGTATACGGATAGGCTGTATTCTCAGTGATGTCACTGCTCTCTAGTATATGGATAGGCTGTATTCTCAGTGATGTCACCGCTCTCTAGTATACGGATAGGCTGTATTCTCAGTGATGTCACCGCTCTCTAGTATATGGATAGGCTGTATACTCAGTGATGTCACCGCTCTCTAGTATATGGATAGGCTGTATTCTCAGTGATGTCACTGCTCTCTAGTATACGGATAGGCTGTATTCTCAGTGATGTCACCGCTCTCTAGTATATGGATAGGCTGTATTCTCAGTGATGTCACTGCTCTCTAGTATACGGATAGGCTGTATTCTCAGTGATGTCACCGCTCTCTAGTATACGGATAGGCTGTATTCTCAGTGATGTCACCGCTCTCTAGTATACGGATAGGCTGTATTCTCAGTGATGTCACCGCTCTCTAGTATATAGATAGGCTGTATTCTCAGTGATGTCACCGCTCTCTAGTATATGGATAGGCTGTATTCTCAGTGATGTCACCGCTCTCTAGTATATGGATAGGCTGTATTCTCAGTGATGTCACCGCTCTCTAGTATACGGATAGGCTGTATTCTCAGTGATGTCACCGCTCTCTAGTATACGGATAGGCTGTATTCTCAGTGATGTCACTGCTCTCTAGTATACAGATAGGCTGTATTCTCAGTGATGTCACCGCTCTCTAGTATACGGATAGGCTGTATTCTCAGTGATGTCACCGCTCTCTAGTATATGGATAGGCTGTATACTCAGTGATGTCACCGCTCTCTAGTATATGGATAGGCTGTATTCTCAGTGATGTCACTGCTCTCTAGTATACGGATAGGCTGTATTCTCAGTGATGTCACCGCTCTCTAGTATATGGATAGGCTGTATTCTCAGTGATGTCACTGCTCTCTAGTATACGGATAGGCTGTATTCTCAGTGATGTCACCGCTCTCTAGTATACGGATAGGCTGTATTCTCAGTGATGTCACCGCTCTCTAGTATACGGATAGGCTGTATTCTCAGTGATGTCACCGCTCTCTAGTATATAGATAGGCTGTATTCTCAGTGATGTCACCGCTCTCTAGTATATGGATAGGCTGTATTCTCAGTGATGTCACTGCTCTCTAGTATACGGATAGGCTGTATTCTCAGTGATGTCACCGCTCTCTAGTATACGGATAGGCTGTATTCTCAGTGATGTCACCGCTCTCTAGTATACGGATAGGCTGTATTCTCAGTGATGTCACCGCTCTCTAGTATACGGATAGGCTGTATCCTCAGTGATGTCACCGCTCTCTAGTATATGGATAGGCTGTATTCTCAGTGATGTCACCGCTCTCTAGTATATAGATAGGCTGTATTCTCAGTGATGTCACTGCTCTCTAGTATACGGATAGGCTGTATTCTCAGTGATGTCACCGCTCTCTAGTATATGGATAGGCTGTATTCTCAGTGATGTCACCGCTCTCTAGTATACGGATAGGCTGTATTCTCAGTGATGTCACCGCTCTCTAGTATACGGATAGGCTGTATCCTCAGTGATGTCACCGCTCTCTAGTATACGGATAGGCTGTATTCTCAGTGATGTCACCGCTCTCTAGTATATAGATAGGTTGTATTCTCAGTGATGTCACTGCTCTCTAGTATATGGATAGGCTGTATTCTCAGTGATATCACCGCTCTCTAGTATACGGATAGGCTGTATTCTCAGTGATGTCACCGCTCTCTAGTATATAGATAGGCTGTATTCTCAGTGATGTCACTGCTCTCTAGTATATGGATAGGCTGTATTCTCAGTGATGTCACCGCTCTCTAGTATATGGATAGGCTGTATTCTCAGTGATGTCACCGCTCTCTAGTATATAGATAGTTTGTATTCTCAGTGATGTCACTGCTCTCTAGTATACGGATAGGCTGTATTCTCAGTGATGTCACCGCTCTCTAGTATATGGATAGGCTGTATTCTCAGTGATGTCACCGCTCTCTAGTATATGGATAGGCTGTATTCTCAGTGATGTCACTGCTCTCTAGTATACGGATAGGCTGTATTCTCAGTGATGTCACCGCTCTCTAGTATACGGATAGGCTGTATTCTCAGTGATGTCACTGCTCTCTAGTATATGGATAGGCTGTATTCTCAGTGATGTCACCGCTCTCTAGTATACGGATAGGCTGTATTCTCAGTGATGTCACCGCTCTCTAGTATATGGATAGGCTGTATACTCAGTGATGTCACCGCTCTCTAGTATATGGATAGGCTGTATTCTCAGTGATGTCACTGCTCTCTAGTATACGGATAGGCTGTATTCTCAGTGATGTCACCGCTCTCTAGTATACGGATAGGCTGTATTCTCAGTGATGTCACTGCTCTCTAGTATACGGATAGGCTGTATTCTCAGTGATGTCACCGCTCTCTAGTATACGGATAGGCTGTATTCTCAGTGATGTCACCGCTCTCTAGTATATGGATAGGCTGTATTCTCAGTGATGTCACCGCTCTCTAGTATATAGATAGGCTGTATTCTCAGTGATGTCACCGCTCTCTAGTATATGGATAGGCTGTATTCTCAGTGATGTCACTGCTCTCTAGTATACGGATAGGCTGTATTCTCAGTGATGTCACCGCTCTCTAGTATACGGATAGGCTGTATTCTCAGTGATGTCACCGCTCTCTAGTATACGGATAGGCTGTATTCTCAGTGATGTCACCGCTCTCTAGTATACGGATAGGCTGTATCCTCAGTGATGTCACCGCTCTCTAGTATATGGATAGGCTGTATTCTCAGTGATGTCACCGCTCTCTAGTATATAGATAGGCTGTATTCTCAGTGATGTCACTGCTCTCTAGTATACGGATATGCTGTATTCTCAGTGATGTCACTGCTCTCTAGTATACGGATAGGCTGTATTCTCAGTGATGTCACCGCTCTCTAGTATATGGATAGGCTGTATTCTCAGTGATGTCACCGCTCTCTAGTATACGGATAGGCTGTATTCTCAGTGATGTCACCGCTCTCTAGTATACGGATAGGCTGTATTCTCAGTGATGTCACTGCTCTCTAGTATACGGATAGGCTGTATTCTCAGTGATGTCACCGCTCTCTAGTATATGGATAGGCTGTATTCTCAGTGATGTCACCGCTCTCTAGTATATGGATATGCTGTATTCTCAGTGATGTCACCACTCTCTAGTATATGGATAGGCTGTATTCTCAGTGATGTCACTGCTCTCTAGTATACAGATAGGCTGTATTCTCAGTGATGTCACCGCTCTCTAGTATATGGATAGGCTGTATTCTCAGTGATGTCACCGCTCTCTAGTATACGGATAGGCTGTATTCTCAGTGATGTCACCGCTCTCTAGTATACGGATAGGCTGTATTCTCAGTGATGTCACCGCTCTCTAGTATACGGATAGGCTGTATTCTCAGTGATGTCACCGCTCTCTAGTATACGGATAGGCTGTATTCTCAGTGATGTCACCGCTCTCTAGTATATGGATAGGCTGTATTCTCAGTGATGTCACCGCTCTCTAGTATATAGATAGGCTGTATTCTCAGTGATGTCACCGCTCTCTAGTATATGGATAGGCTGTATTCTCAGTGATGTCACCGCTCTCTAGTATACGGATAGGCTGTATTCTCAGTGATGTCACCGCTCTCTAGTATACGGATAGGCTGTATTCTCAGTGATGTCACCGCTCTCTAGTATATGGATAGGCTGTATTCTCAGTGATGTCACCACTCTCTAGTATATAGATAGGCTGTATTCTCAGTGATGTCACCGCTCTCTAGTATATGGATAGGCTGTATTCTCAGTGATGTCACCGCTCTCTAGTATACGGATAGGCTGTATTCTCAGTGATGTCACCGCTCTCTAGTATACGGATAGGCTGTATTCAGTAATGTGGGTAACAATATTGGACCATTCTGCGGACTTAGATGTGACTGAGTTTGATGTCTGTAATGGGGTAATGTAGTTTTCCTTCTGCCGCTTTGCATTCTGGGTAGAGGACGCTGCTTAGTAGGTATCGGAGGACGCCGCCGCCGCCGTTTCCCGGGCGAGCTGTCACTTTATCTGTCACGGTGACCATAAGCCCATTACGTCTCCGCTCAGCTGATTCCCTCTGATTGTCTTACACTTCCCTCCCGGTCGGCCATTTCTGGCTTCCTTTCAGGATCCGTCTGTACGGGTTCAGAGAATCTCATTTCTCCTGAAATCTAATCGCTAAGGAGAACGTCTTACCCCCCGGCCCCCTCCTCCAGCCAGGAGATTACCTGAGAATGTGTCGTCTCAGAACCTGCAAGGAGGCGGCAGCGGAGCGGAGACGCAGCGACACCGCCATATTTGTCTTAAATTGGATTCAGTGTTTAGCTTCCCATTACTCCTCGCAGGTCTACATGGCCACGGGCGAGTCTCGGCTCCGAAGTGTCGCTTACTCATCCCTGACCTGTCTATTGTCCTGCTCCTTACCATGAGCCCTCTCCTCCGCTGCGGCCACCAGAATCCAACCCGGGCTGGAATAGAGATGCCAAGACGTGTGCGCCAGCCTTAAAGGGACAAGTGCAGGTTTGGGTGAGGGCTTTACGGCATTTAATGATTGTCTATGTGGCAGTATTATAACAAGCAATGGCAACCTGTCATAAAAAATATAAGCCTGCTGGATTTATGGTCGCAGTTTGCCTGTGCCGCGTCTTCGTAGGCCGCACTGCAAGTCGTATGCAAGTTACAGATCTCAGCCCCCAAAAGTGTCATGATAGCGAGCAGCAAACAAGTCGCACAAGTGCTCAGTCATGTGACGCGGTTCTCGCCATCAGAGTCGTTGTGTCGCCTGGAAGAACAAATAACCAACCTACACGTGCGGATACGGAGGAGGAGGCGATTCATCAAACCTGTGGATTATCTGCCTGTTCTGATAATGGCGGTGGCTTTTTGATAAGGTGCAATCTCCGCCATGCTGTGAGCCTCGAAACAATCCGCACCAGATCGTAGTCATTTATACGGCAATCTGTTCCATGTGAAGAAACGAAGATTGAGTAAAAAAGCGTCGGGCCGACGAAAGCAGCCGCTTAGGTGGCCGTTCAGGGACCAGGGACGGGGCAAACGGAAATATATTAGGATAGACAATTATTGGGTTTAATCTGCAAAACCGACAGCAAGTGTGAGAGCAAAAACATGGCCACCATTATCGCCGCAGGCCATACAACGAGAGACCACGCTCATATCACACCACTAAACCGGTATAAACATTGTCTACACATGGCAGCCATGACAGTGTATAGTTCTCACATTTGTACATTGATCATATAACAGGTGACATGGCGTCTGAAGATACCGAGTACAGAAAATTCCAAAAACGTCCAATACCAAGCCCCTGATCTCTGATCCGCCGGCGCTAATCCCTGCTGGTTTCCCTGCTCTCTGCTGTTGACACAAGGTGGATGTCCTGATAATTCCCATAGACGGACATGTTTATTCTCATGCAGGGCGGCGATTCCTCTGCGCTGTAGGATTATCTGCGGATTATTGGGATAGACAGGAATGGGATTCAGGTTATAAGGTGACTTCTGTCTAATCAGCTCGTGTAATATTCGTCTCTACAAGATCCCGAGATCACGTTACATTCATTTCTATCAGGAGGTGCAGCCCTGTATATGTGAGGCCATATATAACATGTCCCTATAAGATATAGGTCACCGCGGCTCTCTAGTATATACTGAACGGCCCAGTATACATGGACAAGAACGTGGCGGGGCATAAGGCAGGGCACCGAGCTCATTGTATATATACTAAATAATAACTATGGGGAGAAGCGGCCGCGTATCCGGCTGACAGGTAAGCCAAGCACTAGTACTCAGCGTCAGGCAGCAGCTGGGAAAGCAAATAATCTGAGAATGTAATGTCACCGCCTTGTAAGGCCACTTCTTAAATATGGGGTCCATAAAAAGCTGTAGGAGATGTAGAGAGGGTCCGGGGGTGGACAACGAGATTATTAAATATGGTGGAAGGTCTCACTTACAAAGAGACGACAAAAATGGGGCCTTACGTGTATAAGTATGTGTGTGTTCAGTCCATGGGGTTGTCTTCACAGGTGGAGGCATCTATATAGGAGTACGAAACTTAGGATTGTCCTACCTAGGAAGTGGTTATGGCTAGGGTTGAGCGATCGGGAACGGAAAAGATCGGATTCCAATCGGCAATCAAGTAAATTTCACGATCAGAATTCCGATCCCAATCCTTTGTGGCAGGATCGAGGTCAGAGGTTATCTCAAGATCGGCTCAACCCTATTCATGTATATATCATTAATAGGGATGAGTGATTGGGAAAGATCGGATCCCAATCGGCAATTGAGCAAATTTCACGATGGGGATCGGCTGGAAAATGATCGAAAATCGGATTTTAAAATCGATCCTGAAATCTCAAGATCGGCTCAGCCCTAATTATGGCAGACAAGATGGCAGCCTATTAATGGGGCGATACTTCTCTTACTACGATATATTTCTGTGAGTTACATTTTATATACAGGATTTTTGGGGTCCTCCAGGGATTATTCTGATCTCCACCTTTGGGATGGGAGTATTTCGCGACCCCCTTATAGGGGTTAGGTTGGAGGCGATGGGCGGCCATCTTTTGTCACCTTCATTATTCTACGTGATGTCATCGCTCTGTAACACATCCATTCTCAGTCACATCGAGTCAGCTGAAGATTTTGGGACAAACTCAATCTCTTGTGTTCCCTTGGGCACGATTAGCCATAAGCGTCGTCCGGCGGCGGAGCAATCACCAGAAAGTGCTACAATTTCTAGACTATGCAATTTGGCTCCAGAGAAAATCATGTGGTTATAGAAAGGAATCATCTCTGACAATAGAGATAACCGGGGACTCGCACTCATTTTTGTAAAAACTTTTTTTTCCCCCCCCCGACATCTTTACATAGAATAGCACTTCGCCAGAAAGTTCAGAACTTTGAAGAGGAAGTGCGCAAAAAATATCGCTCCTCGTGTCTGAAATCGCTCAGTCAAGTACAATGAACCCGAACGGGGAGAAAAACACTTACCATGAAAAGGATGAGCGTTAGAATCTGTCAATTTCATGTGACTAGACTCCTCCGCACTTCTATTGTTTCATCCAGGCGCTCCATTTAGCCGGAGACTGATAGATTTAGGGTGAAAGAGAAGTGTATATATAGGAGAAGATGGATCCTGAGACGGCAGCGGTACAGCCCCGCTCCTCTTGGGTCCTATAGCGAGGTGACACCTACTGCAAATGCAAAAACCGCTCCAAATTCTGGGTTTGGTTTTTACTGCAGATTTTGTTGCTCCGTTGCTTTAAATCTGCTGCAAAAATTCAGATATTGGGGGAATGGAGGGTCTGGCACTTGTGGTCTCAACATGGCCGATCCTTGAGATAAGCTGCTGTAGAGGGGTCTCTGGGGGGGTCACAGATTGTAACCTGAAATAATCAGCAAGTCTTAGATAAAATATAGGAAGGGTTCAGCAGCGTCAGTGATATCCAGAGTGATGGGAACCCCTTGGGTGTGCCGGCCCCGTTCTGACCTCAGGACCATAGAATTTATGAGTTACCCGTTGATGGCGTTGGACATTTGCGTACAGACACTTGTGCCAGGACGGAGGATGTCACAGTGATCTGCGTATATGTAATGAACGGACGTTACTGTCCTTATAGGAAGAGATCACAGCTCCGGCTTTATACTGGACAGAGCCTCATATAAGCAATGTGTCTGCCAAGAGACTCCTCTCTACCCTATGTCCTCATACACATTGTGCAGACATGTTATTATGTAGGTCATTACACGAGCGCTCAGGATAGACGCCCAACCGGGGAGAAGACGAGGCAACAACACCACGTGGAGGATACAATCACTGGATAGAAGAGGCTGCAGGTTAGGGGTCATTATACTGCACAAACAGGATTTGCTGCAGAAAGCGTACCATAACTATAGCTGTGCACATGTGGTGTCTCTAGTCCAGTTCTGGGCTACACCCGCATTGTGTTCCCCTGACTCATGGTGGCGCTGTCTGTGTCCTGTCCCTATAGGTCACTCTTTTCATTAGACATTTGGCTGCGCTCTGTGCGATATTTCTTTCTATATCATTCGCCAGCGATCTGTGTGTCCTGCACCGCTGCCAGGGAACCCTGTGACCCGGAGCAGAACCGGCTGGTCCTGTTGTGGCGGAGCTGTCTGCACATGTATGAGCGATGGATGGCACAGAACTGGTTCTCCCCGCAGGTGTACAAGAAGCGCTGACTCTGGATGAATATGCAGAACACCAAATAGATGATAATTATATTAATTGTAAATCTACATTACATCTTATACACTCTGTGATCGTGCCGCGCCTGGAGCCAAGTGCACGGCCACCTATAGCATCCAGGCAGAGCACTGATCATATATAGGATTCTGCAGGCCGCACCGTCACTGTCTTATGGGATTTACAATAGAAGTCAATGGAAATGTCTAACTCCATTATTAACAATTCCCTCTTAGTTCTCTGGTTTCTTTGTAAACTTTTCTTGTCATTCCATTCCCATACTCTGGTCAGTCCGATGATGTCCACCAGTCTGCAGCAGACGTCATCCTCCGACCTGAGGCTAAGGCTGGTCATATACAGTAGATTTGCAAGAAAATAGTGCATGAAGTTAGACGTGGTTGTTGCAGCTTCTGTATGTGCGGGCACGAGCGATCCTTGCACACAGATGACCACACTCCGGACATTGGTGTATTCTCCCTTGTATCCCGGCAGCCTTGATTTGTAGGGGTCTCACATCAGTGGCTTGTCCGCGGAGGGTTGTCCCGTTGTTAGATGACACGGTAGCATGCTGTGACCTTTATCCATTCCGGCTGTCTCCTCATCCACCTCACAGGTTGGGGAGAGGCCGCGATGAAGACGTGCGCAGCTTTAATGGCCGCTCTGACATTTCAGCTTGGATTCCTCCATCTGATGAGCTGGCGGCTGACGCAGGACACGGCCTGTAAGCCACAACGCACTCGCTCTGCTCATTAGAAGATGGCAATTAAAAGATGTTGTCGCCCCCCCATCCTCTGCCAAAAGGTTTGCTAACAAACATGCAGGTGGAGCGTACACCTGAAGGTGTCAGGAAACATTGCAAATGACAAGAACATCAGCAAACGGAGAAGGACAATTATTGATCATTAGCGCAGATTAAGATGTCACCGGCTGAGGTGTGCACTGAGCCCGAGAGGAATCTGCAAGGAACAGTGATCTGAGACACCTGGGATACAGGGAAACAGGACGGGATCTGCAGTACTGTCATGTGAACAGGATCGTTAGGGTATATTCACACATTTCTGTGCGTAAACATGGGCCTGTGTTAGTGACAAGCCCTTGGATCCCCGCAAACCCCAGGTCACAGGACAGCGACAGTCCCAGGAATCTGTGCAGCAAAGTATTCGGTGTGTGACTTCGGCCTTCGGATGGATGGCGAGGCTGGAGTCCTGAGCGTTCAGCGGTTTGGCAGGGACTCTGTTAATTATACTCTGTATATTGTATAATATCTGTATAACATTATTATCGCATGTATTTGCATATGTTATAATGAACGTGAAGTGAACACAAATCCGCAGCCAGGAGCGGCGCTGGGGAACATCCATCACACTAAGTGCAAGTGAAAGAATTTACAAAATAATGGCTGTGACAAGTCAGATTTACGTCACGAGGCCTGAGGCTCCCGTGTCTTCTGTGGCGACAAATATAACACATTTGTATCACAGGGTTTGCTTTCTTATTTTTTTGTACTTACTCCCCCTAGTGGCTAAATGTGACATGAAAAACATGGCTATAAATATTAGTGTCCTCGTTCATGGGTCGTCTCCAATAGTCAGTGGTTTACGTTGGTGAATTACAAGTCTAAGCATCGGCCCCCTGGGGGTAACACAAGCCGTGACCCTGCCAGGCCCATAGTGACATCACTCAGCGCCCGCACATCTCCCATACTGCGCGACTTTCCATGAAATTACTGAAGGTTTATGTAAAAATTCAATGTGACTAATTGTGATGAATTCTTGTAATTGTTGTACATTCAGCAGAATCTCCCAATGCCGAGAACCTGCGAGTAATCAGAATAATCCCCCATAAATCATCAGCGCCTCATATACCACTTATTAGGCATACATTTGCATACGTTTGCATACATTCTCCAGCAATAAGCGTTACATGAAATCGCAGGTAGAGGTCACCTCTGTGCGCAGCGCCGGGCGCGGGAAAGTCACCAGGAACATAAGGAATGTTATTGGGTCACATCATGTGCGCGACACGCTGAACGGGGCGATAAACCTGCGCTGTGTCCGATTATTCATCTCATTGTAGGGTATGATGGGTATTATTATATTACATTTTATTATTTGTATGATTATTATTATGGGTTACCAGGATTATATTGTAGTATTTTCGGATCTTTCACTCATTACATAGGGGACTGCACACCGCAGGGGCCAGGTGCCCATCATTTTGTCGTATAGGTCTGTAGGGGAAACCCTCGGCCTGCGGTTTCCTCGTGTTCTTGTATTTGGGGCAGGATTGTATAATGTCCTAGATACAGAGCTCTGTCTATAAGGAGGCAGAGTATAGAGAGCGGCCTCAGACACTAATGGCTTCCCAGGCCTTGTACATAGAGCACTGGAGTGGGGGAAACAATTAGCGGTTGCGCGGCCGCTCCCTGCACTGATGGACGAGGCCTCTCCAGCACTAAATGTATCGCTGAATTATTCATGGCAGGTAAATGATTACAGGAAATGAATCCGATACTGAGGGCTGGAGATAGGGGGCGCCACACCTGACATCCATCTGTGTATACCACACAAGGCATCATCATTGGCGCGGCGTCCAGGCCCCTCTGATCTGCCGAAAATGGAAGCCACTAAATTCCCAATATGTGGTGGATAATACAAGCCCCCAACCCCCATGTCACCCCCGCCGGACACCTCCTTTCCGTATAGTTACTGCCGGCTCGACGCCTTTTATTTTCCATTTGATCTAAGATTACGTCCTCAGGTCAGAGTGTGGCGCTCTAGGCCTCGGCCTAGTATTAGGCCTTCATCTGTGGTACAGTGACAGGAGGTGCAGGCAGAGGAGCATTTACATACAATATGGATATAATCACATGTAACAAACCTGCCGTATGTGAATACACCCCATAGATCACCGGCTCCATGGCTAAGGCCTGGACCAAACTACAACCTGGGCCTCAACCAACATGCAGCGCCTTGGCCTAAGACTCTGTTCAGATCTGCATTTTACAGCAGTTTTCCATGGAGTACTGTCATGGTGTCCCTGCAGTCTATTCTCATGGCACCTGAAGCTTGTTAGTACGAGTGTGAACAGCTACATAGGGGGAACCTAAATGTCCTGAGGATCTCCTCCCGTTCAGATGAGCAGTCCTCATATACAGCGGCCGCTGCCCAGTCTGACTTATAGTTGTGTGATCTGCAATGTACTACAGGTCCCAGCATAACATAAGCCTGACAATAATCTGGGATTAGTACTACAAGACACATAGTGGCCGGCCATTAGTCTTACTTGCCAGGGTTGATACTGACTCTAGTGAATACGTCCTCCTATTGTGTCCCATAGACAGCGCATTTCTTCTAATGATTGTAAGCTCCTGCGCCCGGTGTGACTGAGGATACCTGATCCTGGAGAGGAGGACGTCACATTGTATCGATGAGATCATCCATTACTGTAACATTGTATCAGTCATTCCACGCTATCCTCCTGTCGGTCCGTATACTATATATGACGGTATTACAGTATAGCGCGGTGTAATAGTCCCTGCTGCTTATACTGCAAATAACACATTTAGGTATGGAGCAAAAAATATATCCTAAAGGAAAGTAATATTCTGTACAATCGGCGATACCCCCAACCATGATAGTGGAAAAAACTCAAAGCTCCTGGTGGGATCTCCTCCACCCCCGCAGCCAGGCCGAAATGGTAGGTGCTATAATGGAGTGTTGTACAGTGCCTGCAGCCACCACTAGAGGGAGCTCCTCACTATATACTCACTATATACAAGAGCACCTTGTGACGGACTGAACTTTAACCCTTAAGGGTCACATGGTGGAAATGAAAGAGGCGATGGAAAGCCAAACACATGGATGGGGCCCGTCAGCGCAGAGGTTTGTGACCGCACAGGAGGCTTATTGTTTTCAGCGACATGCTACGCTCTCATCCTTAGGACGTAGATTAAGGGCAGAGTTTGGCGCTGATCGTGAGGCTCACTCCACCAAAAATCAGTGCAAAATTCCCCAAACTCTGCAGGAGAATTGGAACAGTGTGTCAGTACAATGGAGCCCGAACCCGTGCAACTTTATCATGAATTTAATCCTGATCTTTTGATGTGATCTTTGTATTCAGATAGGAGTTTGGAGATTTCACGTTCAGGCTCCTTCGGGGGTCGGGCACAGCCTGGGTATCATGATGGGCGTCCTCTGGTCTAGTCCTAAGTGGCCGGGTAGCGGATGTACATATTGTGCTCACTGCTTACCCACAATTCTTCCTAAATCAGAGGGGTCCAGGATTATTTGTCTCCCCTCCGAGCTTCACCCCCGGCCCACTCCTCTCATATCACATTCTCTCCGCTCCCTAGACAAACGCCATGGAAATTGCTTGTATTGTGGATGTATTATCAGGAGGTGGAGGAGACCAGGGGAGCGAGGACATGGTGCAAGAAACCCACCAAATAATTACAGCGAGCTGCCGGAGCCCCACGCGGGTGTGAGGTTGCTGGGAGATGGCTGTACTGGCGCTGAGGTTGTGGAGTAACGCGTGTGATGAATGCAAGTGATCTCATTTAGCAGCATGGGAGGACGCGCCGCTGAGAGACGCCAATTTCAAGCTGCAAGAACTAATGCTCAGTCCATTGGCGGAGGAAGAAACAACGTTAATTTGTCCCCTTTTACTAATAACAGGCCCTTCCCTGCCCCCACCCTGCTCTGTGGGGACCCAACACTAATGGAGCCGGAACCACCGGAGCAGCGCAGCAGAACACACTGCGATTCCAGAACAATACAGGGAGCTTGTCTATAGTCCTGATCCTCTGCAGAAGACGGCATGATGCCACACAGCTTTCCAGTGACTCTGAGTGGCATTTATAGCTGCTCTGCTTTATATGAATGAACCATGAAGATCTGGATGAACAATGTGTGGCCTTATTGCATGGGTGCAAGAACCAAATGGCTTTATCTAGTTTGTACAGCGTAGGTTACACTGCTTAGTATACGGACAATATAATGGCTCTGGTCTCCCTGGTGTGTATATTATATGCGCCCCTTAAAGGGCCACTACACCATACAGATTATAGGCAACATAAGAGGATCGGCAGATAGCAGTCACATGTATGAGGTATAAGGAAGTGATCGGGGGGGGGGGGGGGGGAGGATCGAGGAGCATGATAACAGATAGTAATAGATTGTAGTCACAGGTATCACACACAGAGGACACTCGGCAGGTTTGTATCCCTTTAAGAGGTCGGGGTTGTTGTGGCAGGTCTGTACTTTGGGCTAATGATCTCTGAAATTGCTGATCCGTCAGGAGCCGCTTTCCCCCTTCATAAAACCTGTCTGGATAAGGCCGCGCTCTCCGGTCTCTGCATCAGGACGGCGTAAATGGAGAGCAGCAATTTAATTTCATCAAGTATTTATTGTGTGGTTGCTGATCAAGCAGCCGAGGTAATAGTGATAATGTATCTGTCCTCAGCAGTGTATACAGCTCTCTGGCCGGGGTATACGGGGAGGTGATAGTGATAATGTATCTGTCCTCAGCAGTGTATACAGCTCTCTGGCCGGGGTATACGGGGAGGTGATAGTGATAATGTATCTGTCCTCAGCAGTGTATACAGCTCTCTGGCCAGGGTATACGGGGAGGTAATAGTGATAATGTATCTGTCCTCAGCAGTGTATACAGCTCTCTGGCCGGGGTATACGGGGAGGTAATAGTGATAATGTATCTGTCCTCAGCAGTGTATACAGCTCTCTGGCCGGGGTATACGGGGAGGTAATAGTGATAATGTATCTGTCCTCAGCAGTGTATACAGCTTTCTGGCCGGGGTATACGGGGAGGTGATAGTGATAATGTATCTGTCCTCAGCAGTGTATACAGCTCTCTGGCCGGGGTATACGGGGAGGTAATAGTGATAATGTATCTGTCCTCAGCAGTGTATACAGCTCTCTAGCCGGGATATACAGCTCTCTCTGACCGGGGTATACAGCTCTCTAGCCAGGGTATACAGGGAGGTGATAGTGATGATGTATCTGGCCTCAGCAGTGTATACAGCTCTCTGGCCGGGGTATACGGGGAGGTAATAGTGATAATGTATCTGTCCTCAGCAGTGTATACAGCTCTCTGGCCGGGGTATACGGGGAGGTGATAGTGATAATGTATCTGTCCTCAGCAGTGTATACAGCTCTCTAGCCGGGATATACAGCTCTCTCTGACCGGGGTATACAGCTCTCTAGCCAGGGTATACAGGGAGGTGATAGTGATGATGTATCTGGCCTCAGCAGTGTATACAGCTCTCTGGCCGGGGTATACAGCTCTTTGGCTGGGGTATACAGCTCTCTGGCCGGGGTATACAGCTCTTTGGCCGGGGTATACAGCTCTTTGGCTGGGGTATACAGCTCTTTGGCTGGGGTATACAGCTCTCTGGCCGGGGTATACAGCTCTCTGGCCGGGGTATACAGCTCTTTGGCTGGGGTATACAGCTCTCTGGCCGGGGTATACAGCTCTCTGGCCGGGGTATACAGCTCTCTAGCCGGGATATACAGCTCTCTCTGACCGGGGTATACAGCTCTCTAGCCAGGGTATACAGGGAGGTGATAGTGATGATGTATCTGGCCTCAGCAGTGTATACAGCTCTCTGGCCGGGGTATACGGCTCTTTGGCTGGGGTATACAGCTCTCTGGCCGGGGTATACAGCTCTCTGGCCGGGGTATACAGCTCTCTAGCCAGGGTATACAGCTCTCTCCCTGGGGTATACAGCTCTCTCCCTGGGGTATACAGCTCTTTGGCCGCTGTCTCCTGGACCTCCCATCCTCTACCATGATAGACCCTTCTGGTGATGTCGCCTCAGTGACCCGCAGGGGTTCGGTTACCTCATCCATAATGTATAGGCACCCAAATAATGACCATGTGACACCGGCCAGAGGTCGCTCAGTATATAATGGGCTCATGGAATATTCCCATATACCTTGTCTGGTAGAACCATAAACATGGCTGCCCGGACCAGGCGCTCCAACGCTTTTCTGACATCTTCCTTTATTGGACGTTACGGTGCCGGTTGGGGGCGGTGAGTGCGGGGCGTCTTTAGGGACCCCGGCTGACAATGTCATTTTGCACATACAGTCCGTCTGTCGCTATTAATTTGTATATCGTCTTTATGGCGGCCGCTGCTCTTTCCCGCTGCCTTTGTTTTGATAATTGGGGTTGCGCTCTCATTAGACAGGGGGCAGGAACAAGCAGTAATAATCCTTTCATTCCTCCGTTCCCTTGTTCCGGGTGGGGGGACATCCCGGGAGAGATGTCGAGACACGGCCCTTTTCACATTATTATTTTCTCTTGATATCAAGACTCATTACCGAAAGTGAAAAAAGGTTAAAATGGTAAGTGAGTTGAAACCAAATTGATTGGATTTTTTGCGAAAGAGCCGAAGACCTTCACTCAAAGCAACGCGCCGCGCCGGTCGGACTGGCAGATCCGTACAAAGCAAACTTAACAGAAGGCGAATCCTGAATGCTGAAGAGGCTGCGATGGAATTTCAGCTTCGACTTTTCTGCTTTTCGAGCTCTGAAGCTGTCAGCATAATAAGCGCGGATTTAACATTTACCGGCGAGCTCTCCGGCCTCGTCTGAATCTCTTATTCCTCACTTCTCCAGATGACGGCACGACCTCGCGAAAAATACATCTATAACCTTTTCAATAGGGCTCAGTAATAGGAACTGCTGCGGGGTTTTATCAGTCCTGTCACACGGTAAGGCCTGGAGGAGCCGCTCAGTATATAACAGGAGTATATAGCAATGTGTGGTCCCACAACGCACAGTCTGGTATCCAGAGGCCTTAGACTGAAGTCACACATGCAGTTTCTGTTGCAGTTCTGACTATTTGCACAAGCGTCGTGTCGTTCCCTTGTCCTAGTGATCCAATAAATCCTAGGTGGTTCTGGATATGTCAAAAGTAACCATAGGCCCCCCATTGACCAAATAGAGCCCACAAGAGTCCAGGAATCCCCCCATCCCCCTATAGTGGGGGCAGGGACCGATGTCACAGGATAAGAATTGTAAACTGTGTCACCTCTATAGGATGGAAATAAATCCGGGTGCAGCTCGGGGAGTGCGCAGCGCCATGTATATGATGTGTCAGGCCCACCGCGCCATGTATACGATGTGTCAGGCCCACAGCACCATGTATATGATGTGTCAGGCCCACCGCGCCATGTATATGATGTGTCAGGCCCACCACGCCACCTATACGATGTGTCAGGCCCATAGCACCATGTATATGATGTGTCAGGCCCACCACGCCACCTATACGATGTGTCAGGCCCATAGCACCATGTATATGATGTGTCAGGCCCACCACGCCACCTATACGATGTGTCAGGCCCATAGCACCATGTATATGATGTGTCAGGCCCACCGCGCCATGTATATGATGTGTCAGGCCCATAGCACCATGTATATGATGTGTCAGGCCCATAGCGCCATGTATACGATGTGTCAGGCCCACCGCGCCATGTATATGATGTGTCAGGCCCACAGCGCCATGTATACGATGTGTCAGGCCCACCGCGCCATGTATACGATGTGTCAGGCCCACCGCGCCATGTATACGATGTGTCAGGCCCATAGCACCATGTATATGATGTGTCAGGCCCATAGCACCATGTATACGATGTGTCAGGCCCACCGCGCCATGTATACGATGTGTCAGGCCCACCGCGCCATGTATACGATGTGTCAGGCCTACACGCAGGGCGAAGACGAGTCCACGTGACTGAGCTGAATCTCTGCCAGGATCTTCCTTTCATTGTAAATATATTTATGGTTAAATATTTTGGGTGTCTGGAGCGTAGAGGAAATGGGGGGGGGGGTGCGAAGAGATGCTGAGCCCCTCTATGACAGCCGTCTGGGTGGTCTCTCATGATCTCTAGTACTAATGGTGCCCTAATCTCGGGTGAGGCTGCCATGTATATGTACGCTTGGCACGTGTTCCAGTATATAGAGAGCTGCTGCCCCTCTGTCCTCCAGACTCTCTTCCCCTTTTAGATTCCTTTGTCCTCTCCAGTTTTCTTAAGACTCCTCTGCTGCCTTGCAAATTGTATTCCTACCTTTTCCTCTCCAGAACCTTTTTCTGGAACAAAATTGAGTAGTTAAAGTCAGGGGCAAAATTTGAGGGGTTGCAGTGTGTCAGTGCACCGGATGGGGGAGGCTTAGTGCACCAGATGGGGGAGGCTCAGTGCACTGGATGCACTGAGCCCCCACCCCCATCCGGTGCACTGAGCCTCCCCCATCCGGTGCACTGAGCCTCCCCCATCTGGCGCACTGAGCCTCCCCCATCTGGCGCACTGAGCCTCCCTCATCCGGTGCACTGAGCTTCCCCCATTCGGTGCACTATGCCCCCCCCCCATCCAGTGCACCAAGCCTCCCCCATCCAGTGCACCAAGCCTCCCCCATCCAGTGCACCGAGCTTCCCCCATCCAGTGGACTGAGCCCCCCCCCCCCCCCCCCCATCCAGTGCACCAAGCCTCCCCTATCCAGTGCACCGAGTCTCCCCTATCCGGTGCACTGAGCCTTTTGCTCGTCTGTCTGCAGTTGTGGGGATAGAAAGAAGCGGCAGCAGATTATAGGTTTATTTGGCTGCTCCCCTGCCAGGTAGGTTTTCTCCGTCTTTCTGCATTAGTGAGAAGGGCCCTTTGTCTTGTTCCCTGAGGCTTTGCCAGGGAAAGAAACCAGTGAGCAGGCTGGCAGGCCCTGTCTGAACGCATCGCCATTGTTTGCTGTGCACTTTGCATGATGCAGGTTTGTTGTGGGAAATGGCAGCATTATCTTCTCCTACAAAACTCAGTCCTGCCATTGTAGGGCGGGATGTGGGACGTGTCCTGCTCCAGCCTCCTGGGCACCGCCATTGTTCCTCTGTACACTGGTCACACAATGCAGGCCTGGAGCCGATCTGTGCGTTACAGAATGGGTCGGAGACTTTCATAGAAAGCGTCTCCTCCTGATGAATGTCGCCCTCCTGACCCGAATCTGCACAATTCACCCGACATCCCAATCCTGCCCCAATAGGTATAACGGAACAAAGACGTTACACAGAATATAATGTAAGACAATGTAGAGATCATTCAGGGAACGGCAGGGTATAACTGGGGTCGGGGTATCTGAGGCTTTCATGATTCCCCCCAAAAATAAAAGGTATCCTACAATCTCCTATGACCCTGGTAAGGGGTCCGACATCTCCAACACCTCAGTGGGTTGTTTGGACAGGACAGGTCCTCCATAGTAATAGATACCGCTCTCCACTCCGGAGATGGGGATCCTGAGCAGAGCGCCCCCTCTTTAATGGCTTTATTACCTGCGCCCACTTTAGATCCCCATCATATGCCCCCTCCTCCATATTGGCTGGTAATGTTGGCGACCTCGGCTATAGATAATAATCACAATGACACGGATTTCATTAATTGTCATCACTTTCTGTGGTTCTGGAGTCGTGAGGAAGTCTCTGGCGGCCATGACATACTCGGCTGGAATCAGGAATAGTACAGGACAGTCGTCGCTCTTGTATGGTCGCCACTAACGGAAGAGAAGGCGAGACCCCAAAGTGTTATATGGGGAGGGAAGCGTTCCTGTACTAAACTGGTCAATGGAGAGAGATAACGGGATAATGGCGAGTTCTGCCGCGAAAGACGATAAGAGAACGGTCATTTATATAAGACAAGTACAAAGACGACGACAGGCGTGATGGAGCCGGTCACTCTAAACTCCGCACATTTTCTGGCTAAGCGAAGACGCCAGTCACATAACGCGCTTGTGTTTGATGACGTGGAACTAGAAGCCCTGTCTGCCGACCATTGGGAATAAGAAGGACAAAACGATGGCGGCGTCTACAGGAGACAAGAAGATGGTCCGAGGAGAGAAATGAAAGACAAATGTGTTCTGAAGTGCTAGCCTTAAGAGCGAGAGGAGCCTAGAAAACACTTCACTGCGATTAACACCTTTCTTGTCACATCGGAGACACCTCATTCTAGAATCTGTTCAGACCTTCATGATTGCCTCGTGTAGTTATCAGGCCGCCACGTGGCCGCGCGTCAGGTGAGGGGAACGTATTCCTGGGAGTCTGCACCGCCGCTCCGTGTCCTGCTGCTACAGCTCCTATACCGGGGTGATACAAAACTACAGGTGACACTGGACTGAGGCACAAAGAGCCTGTGCGGGATCTCCCAAATAAGAGACCAAGCAAAGACCCCGCAATCCAAAGCTAGCAGAGAGTATATTCACATGGGCAGGTTTGTTGCAGAAGTGTCTTTGCATATACATGGTATTTGCAGCTATGCTTGCCCCAGATAATCTGCATTCAGATAAATGGAGATGACTTTCAGTCTCAGAAATTGCTGCAGCAAATCTGCCATGTGTGAATGTCCCCTAATCGTCATGTGACTCCTGGTTGGAATCTTCTAAATTTACGATGCAGCGGTTGAAAGCTTTAGAGGAGAATACAATACAATAACATATAATGTGTATATAGAGTCTTCAGGGGTGTATATAGAGTCTTCAGGGGTGTATATAGTCTTCAGGGGTGTATATAGAGTCTGCAGAGGTGTATATAGAGTCTGCAAAGGTGTATATAGAGTCTGCAGAGGTGTATATCGAGTCTGCAGGGGTGTATATAGAGTCTTCAGGGGTGTATATAGTCTTCAGGGGTGTATATAGAGTCTGCAGAGGTGTATATAGAGTCTGCAGAGGTGTATATAGAGTCTTCAGGGGTGTATATAGAGTCTGTAGAGGTGTATATAGAGTCTTCAGGGGTGTATATAGTCTTCAGGGGTGTATATAGAGTCTGTAGAGGTGTATATAGAGTCTGCAGAGGTGTATATAGAGTCTGCAGAGGTGTATATCGAGTCTGCAGGGGTGTATATAGAGTCTTCAGGGGTGTATATAGTCTTCAGGGGTGTATATAGAGTCTGTAGAGGTGTATATAGAGTCTGCAGAGGTGTATATAGAGTCTTCAGGGGTGTATATAGAGTCTGCAGAGGTGTATATAGAGTCTGCAGAGGTGTATATAGAGTCTTCAGGGGTGTATATAGAGTCTGCAGAGGTGTATATAGAGTCTGCAGAGGTGTATATAGAGTCTTCAGGGGTGTATATAGAGTCTGCAGAGGTGTATATAGAGTCTTCAGGATGATGCATTTTGGAGATTTTTTTTCCAAACATGTGCAACCCATTTCGTAGTCATAGATGGAACCGGGCCTACTGGAAAAACCAACCCGGACCCCTCATGGTGATGATTTAGGCCACACCGCACCCCACAAGTCCTGGGAGAAATGAGCTGGATAATCCTATGGCAGCGACCGTGGAGTGTCGGAGACTTGTGCAGCTTCCTTGGAGGTTTCCTTACCGCGGCCGGGCACTGGCGGAGACATCGCTCCTATCACTTCTCTTCCTGCGAGTGGTCTCACTACTTCATGGTCTTCCATCGCTTGTGTAAAAAATTAAAACCTTTTGGGGCAATTTCTTGGTAGGACGCCCCCATAGACGCAGATTGCATCCCTGTTCCTTCCAGTTCTGTTAACCCCTCGTTCACTTCATTGTGTTTATTTTGTGGCTGCGAGGTGAGGGCTTATGGGGCGTCTGCTCAGGCTCAGTGATGATGCTGTAACCAGTCGTCCATGTGAACACGGCCCTGCAGGTGAGGCTCGGCCTCCAAAAGGCAGGTGAGATAAAATGGTGCAGGATAGGACAGGTTTATTCTGCATCAGCTTTGCAGTCTGTCTACCTTAGCGCAGATTTCTCTTGATCCAGCATAAATGTGGCCTGATAGGTGTCAGATTATCAGATTGTGTTTGGATTATTGAATGGTCATACAAAATTCATTTGTCAGACAGAGCAGGGGTCCCTGTGATCTGAGCTGTAGAGGCTGCAGGGTCTCGGCGTGATGCCTCGGCATGGCGCCTCTGTAAGCAATACGTCTGGCAGAGAATACCTCCGTCATACAGCGCCCCATGGAAGATGAAGATTTTTTATGGATTTTGGATAAAACTTGTACCTGACACAATAGATGCACAGTCCAATGCAATACACTATGGGCCCAGCATATGCTATCGGAGCTGTATACTGAATCAATAATCCAGTGTGAACTTGGCTGTAATTGCTCAGTATTTGTGCGGCCAGGGGTCTGCATGTGGACGCAGTGATTCCTGCAGAGGGATGAGCGGTATCAGTATGGCCCGGGGTGTGTAGCCTCTCTCCCGGGATGGCTCCTGCAGAGGGATGAGCGGTATCAGTATGGCAGGGGTGTGCAGCCCCTCTCCCGGGATGGCTCCTGCAGAGGGATGAGCGGTATCAGTATGGCCCGGGGTGTGTAGCCTCTCTCCCGGGATGGCTCCTGCAGAGGGATGAGCGGTATCAGTATGGCAGGGGTGTGCAGCCCCTCTCCCGGGATGGCTCCTGCAGAGGGATGAGCGGTATCAGTATGGCCCGGGGTGTGTAGCCCCTCTCCCGGGATGGCTCCTGCAGAGGGATGAGCGGTATCAGTATGGCCCGGGGTGTATAGCCCCTCTCCCGGGATGGCTCCTGCAGAAGGATGAGCGGTATCAGTATGGCCCGGGGTGTATAGCCCCTCTCCCGGGATGGCTCCTGCAGAGGGATGAGCGGTATCAGTATGGCAGGGGTGTATAGCCCCCCTCCCGGGATGGCTCCTACAGAGGGATGAGCGGTATCAGTATGGCCCGGGGTGTGTAGCCCCTCTCCCGGGATGGCTCCTGCAGAAGGATGAGCGGTATCAGTATGGCCCGGGGTGTATAGCCCCTCTCCCGGGATGGCTCCTGCAGAAGGATGAGCGGTATCAGTATGGCAGGGGTGTGCAGCCCCTCTCCCGGGATGGCTCCTGCAGAGGGATGAGCGGTATCAGTATGGCAGGGGTGTGCAGCCCCTCTCCCGGGATGGCTCCTGCAGAGGGATGAGCGGTATCAGTATGGCCCGGGGTGTGTAGCCCCTCTCCCGGGATGGCTTCTGCAGAGGGATGAGGGGTATCAGTATTGCAGGGGTGTGCAGCCCCTCTCCCGGGATGGCTCCTGCACAGGGATGAGCGGTATCAGTATGGCAGGGGTGTATAGCCCCCCTCCCGGGATGGCTCCTGCACAGGGATGAGCGGTATCAGTATGGCCCGGGGTGTATAGCCCCTCTCCCGGGATGGCTCCTGCACAGGGATGAGCGGTATCAGTATGGCAGGGGTGTGCAGCCCCTCTCCCGGGATGGCTCGTACAGAGGGATGAGCGGTATCAGTATGGCAGGGGTGTATAGCCCCTCTCCCGGGATGGCTCCTGCAGAGGGATGAGCGGTATCAGTATGGCAGGGGTGTATAGCCCCTCTCCCGGGATGGCTCCTGCACAGGGATGAGCGGTATCAGTATGGCAGGGGTGTGCAGCCCCTCTCCCGGGATGGCTCCTACAGAGGGATGAGCGGTATCAGTATGGCAGGGGTGTATAGCCCCTCTCCCGGGATGGCTCCTGCAGAGGGATGAGGGGTATCAGTATGGCCCGGGGTGTGTAGCCCCTCTCCCGGGATGGCTCCTACAGAGGGATGAGCGGTATCAGTATGGCAGGGGTGTGCAGCCCCTCTCCCGGGATGGCTCCTGTAGAGGGATGAGCGGTATCAGTATGGCCCGGGGTGTGTAGCCCCTCTCCCGGGATGGCTTCTGCAGAGGGATGAGGGGTATCAGTATTGCAGGGGTGTGCAGCCCTTCTCCCCCTCTGGGTGTCTGATCCCTGGTTTTTGTGATTTCTGCCTCTTGCCGGATCCTCTTCTGCATATCTTGTCTTCGTATTTAGCATTTTCATTTCACTATTTAGCGAGTGCGTTTCTCGCAGCTCTTCGGCGGGGGGGATAAATCTTTCTGTAACCAACATCTCTTTCCCTAGGAAATCCCGTCCATATTTTCCGGAGGTAATGAGATTTCTTCAGTGTTAATCTGAATTCCCAGCAAACTGTATTCATGTTAACTGCGCAGTTTATGTATTTTATTGTTTGGCGTCCTTGCTCGCTCCGGGGCCTCGTATATAACTATGTTACATTATTTTGCTGCTGGAGGAAAGCTCTCCTGAGTTTTCAGCTGTACATTATAGACGCTGGCAGCGCCGGTCCAGATACCCATGGCCACTTTGTCGCCGCACCCCTCTCATTCAGATATCGAGGCCTCTGTGGTTGCTGACAGTGGATTTATCCCCCGGTTATCAGATGCCGCATTGGGAAGAGACCATGAGGGGCGGCGGATAGTCAACATTACTACGGAGGGATGGTCTTTTATATACAGTGACTGCAGAGTACGAGGTGGCGCCATATGTACAAGTGACATCACAGAAACCCACCAAGGAGCTGCGACACTCAGACCCGCCACGATCAGAAGTAATCTGGAGAAGTGATCTATTCACCTGCAGTGCCACCACTGGTGAGCTAAAATATTGCATGGTGTGCATACCCGGCACTCTGGATATAAAGGCGGCGGCAAACCTTCATGAAGCATTATCTTTGTGTTTTTTATCTTTTGGCAGAAGTTATTTGGTGCCCCAGTGCACCTTGTCCCTCCCCCAGTGCACCTTGTCCCTCCCCCAGTGCACCTTGTCCCTCCCCCCCTCTAGTCTATATCACTATCTTATACAACATGGCGCCTCTGTGATGTCCATCTTACCTGGAAGCTTCACTATTTCCCCTGGGTTTCCTGAGGTCTAATCCTCTGACATTGAGTGACCTGCAAAGTCTGCGGCCATCTGCGTAATCCTGCCAACGCCATTAACCCCTTGTGTCCCGGCCCCCAGTCCTATCTGGAATAGTTGTAGCCGGGGATAGAGAGAAGTGTCAGGTTTTTGCCTGTTTGTCTCATCGTCCGCTGCTGTTACTTACAGATGCAAATTAACGAGTCTGGCTGATTGATTAGAGCGGACGAGGCCACGTAGAGCGCAGGAACACGCCGATAATAAGACATCGTACAAAACAGCCAGTCTGCACTTCTGTCCGGATTTAATGTAGTCTGGGGCATATTACCACAATCCGTCTTGCAGAACACAGACTGGCAATGGGTCGTTTTACAGTTAATTAACAAGCCTTGTGAGGTCATTACAAGGGAAACGGCGGCGGCGGCAACAGATATGATATAGGGGGTAATTCACACTGTACATTACATAGATAGGACTGCGGCCGAGGAACAAATCATAGAGACTGTAATGTAAAACATCACAAGCAATAGTAATAATATAGTAATCACATTATCTCCTATTTATCTATCTATCTATCTATCTATCTATCTATCATCAATATACAGTGTTGGTCAAAAGTATCGCCCCCTGCAGTCCTGTCAGATAATCCTCGGTGTCCCCAGATAATGATTACACAGCACAAACTCTTATATAGTATATAAGTGACACAGGGTATATACAGTATAAGTATCGCCCCCTGCAGTCCTGTCAGATAATCCTCGGTGTCCCCAGATAATGATTACACAGCACAGACTCTTATATAGTATATAAGTGACACAGGGTATATACAGTATAAGTATCGCCCCCTGCAGTCCTGTCAGATAATCCTCACTGTCCCCAGATAATGATTACACAGCACAGACTCTTATATAGTATATAAGTGACACAGGGTATATACAGTATAAGTATCGCCCCCTACAGTCCTGTCAGATAATCCCTGGTGTCCCCCAGATAATGATTACAAGCACAAACTCTTTGGTAATATCTTGAGTTATTTTGCTTGCAATGAAAAAACACAAAAGAGAATGAAAAAAAGTCACATCATTGATCATTTTACACAAAACTCCAGAACTGGTCCGGGCAGAAGTATTGGCGCCCTCAGCCTAATACTTGGTCGCACAACCTTTAGACACAATAACTGCGCACAACCGCTTCCGCTAACCAGCAATGAGTTTCTTACAAGGCTCTGCTGGAATCTTAGACCCTTCTTCTTTGGCAAACTGCTCGCGGTCCCCCCTGAGATGTGAAGGGGGCCTTCTCCAAACTGCCACCAAGAGATCTCTCCCCCTCCCCCACAGGTGTTCTATGGGATTCAGGGCTGGACTCATTGCTGCCACTTTACAAGTCTCCAGGGCTTTCTCTCACCACCATTTTCTAGTGCTGACCTGAAGTGTGTTTTGGGTCATTGTCCTGCTGGAAGAGCCCTGACCTCTGAGGGAGACCCAGCTTTCTCACACTGGGCCCTACATGATGCTGCACAATGTGTTGGTCGTCTTCAGACTTCATAATGCCATGCACACCGTCAAGCAGTCCAGTGCCAGAGGCAGCAAAGCAACCCCAAACCATCAGGGACCTCCGCCATGTCTGACTGTAGGGGGCGTCTTCTTCTCTTTGAAGGCCTCTTTTTCCCTGTAATCTCTATGTTGAGGCCTTCTCCTACTTTTGTCTCCTCTGACCAGAGAACATTTTTCCAAAACGTTTTTGGCTTTCTCAGGTAAGTTTTGGCAAACTCCAGCCTGGCTTCTGTCTGTGGGTAAGAAGTGGGGTCTTCCTGGGTCTCCTACCATACAGTCCCTTCTCATTCAGACGCTGACGCTGGATAGTACGGGGTGACACTGTTGTACCCTCGGACTGCAGGGCAGCTTGGACTTGTTTGGATGTTAGTCGCGGTTCTTTATCCGCCATCCGCACAATCTTGCGGTGAAATCTCTTGTCCATGTTTCTTTTGCGTCCACATCACGGGAGGTTAGCCACAGGGCCATGGGCTTTACACTTCTTGATGACACTGCGCACGGTAGACACAGGAACATTCAGGGCTTTGGAGATGGACTTGTAGCCTTGAGATTGCTCAGGCTTCCTCACAATTTTGCTTCTCAAGTCCTCAGACAGTTCTTTGGTCTTCTTTCTTTTCTCCATGCTCAATGTGGTCACACAAGGACACAGGACAGAGGTGGAGCCAACTTTAATCCATTTCAACTGGCTGCAAGTGTGATTTAGTTATTGCCACCACCTGTTAGGTTCCTCAGGTGAGTAACAGGTGCTGTTAATTACACAAATTAGAGAAGCATCACATGATTTTTCAAACAGTGCCAATACTTTTGTCCAACCCCTTTTTTTATGTTTGCTGTGGAATTATATCCAATTTGGCTTTTTGACAATTCTTTTTGTGGTTTTCCATTGAAGACAAATTAAATTAAGAGAATACCAAAGAATTTGTGATTGTAATCATTATCTGGAAGAACACGAGTATTATCTGACAGAATTGCAGGGGGGCCAATACTTTTGGCCAACACCGTATCTATCTATCTATCTATGTATTTATCTATCTATCTATCATCTATCTATCTATCTATCTATCTATCTATCTATCTATCTATCTCCTATCTATCTATCTATCTATCTATCTATCTATCATCTATCTATCTATCTATCTATCTATCTCCTATCTATCTATCTATCTATCTATCTCCTATCTATCTATCTATCATCTATCTCCTATCTATCTATCTATCTATCTATCTATCTATCTATCTATCTATCTAATCTGCTCTGAGTACCTTCAGCAGTATCACCACCTGCAGATTCTCCGGCAGAGGGGTCAGGGAGTTAGTCAGGGGTATTTGAGAGGGGGAGAGTACTTTGAAGGGAATGTAAAGAAGATAGAGGGGTCAGGAGGGGACACAGGAGTGCGTCAGTGCCGTGAGATTGTCTATTATAACCCCGGTAATGTGCTCAGTACTGGATTAATGGCTGTAAGAGGAGAAGTCTCAGGCCGAGGTCCGTGGTCAGCACGTGGCTATTAATGTGCAGTTGTCTTCATTCTGTGCATTTAGGTAAAACCACCCGCTATTTATTCTTTTCTTAGTTTTATGTATTTCTAGTCTGACCTCCGGTTCCTTTGGGTTCTGCTCTATTCTCTATAGACTACAGGTGACCAGCGGGGCCGCGCTCAGGCTGGAGACATCGAGCCGCCCTACAATAAGCTTTTATATGGTTTTCTTCCTTATTGTATATTTCTTGCCAAATGTTTCATAGAACCAATCACTTCCTTGTATTCTGACGCTGGCATGAGATTAAAGTGCGCTCCTAAAGTGAGGCAACATCTACCTGAGAGGTCACAGCAAATTGGCTCCACCGGAGGGTTAAACACAATCATCTGCACTTATCTTCTCGTCTTGTGTTTGCCGTCTGTTTTTCTGGCCAGAAGCTTGTGTTTTTGTAGAGCAATGAACTTTAGCACAACAGGATTGGCATGAAGAAGTTTCCAAGAATTCTGGAGCATTGAAGCCTCAGAAAGGCAGAAGTAAAATACTGGAGCGTCATTAGTCATACTCAGGTGACAATTATATACACTATGACTACTATAATACCGTGTAGTGTGACCCCAGTATTATAGTAGTTATATTCTTGTACATAGGAGTAGTATTATAGTAGTTATAGTCTTGTACATAGGAGTAGTATTATAGTAGTTATATTCTTGTATATAGGAGCAGTATTATAGTAGTTATATTCTTGTACATAGGAGGAGTATTATAGTAGTTATATTCTTGTACATAGGAGCAGTATTATAGTAGTTATATTCTTGTACATAGGAGTAGTATTATAGTAGTTATATTCTTGTATATAGGAGCAGTATTATAGTAGTTATATTCTTGTACATAGGAGGAGTATTATAGTAGTTATATTCTTGTACATAGGGGCAATATTATAGTAGTTATACTCTTGTACATAGGAGTAGTATTATAGTAGTTATATTCTTGTATATAGGAGTAGTATTATAGTAGTTATATTCTTGTACATAGGAGTAGTATTATAGTAGTTATACTCTTGTACATAGGAGTAGTATTATAGTAGTTATATTCTTGTACATAGGAGTAGTATTATAGTAGTTATATTCTTGTACATAGGAGTAGTATTATAGTAGTTATATTCTTGTACATAGGAGCAGTATTATAGTAGTTATATTCTTGTACATAGGAGTAGTATTATAGTAGTTATATTCTTGTACATAGGAGTAGTATTATAGTAGTTATATTCTTGTACATAGGAGGTAGTATTATAGTAGTTATATTCTTGTACATAGGAGGTAGTATTATAGTAGTTATATTCTTGTATATAGGAGCAGTATTATAGTAGTTATATTCTTGTACATAGGAGTAGTATTATAGTAGTTATATTCTTGTACATAGGAGGTAGTATTATAGTAGTTATATTCTTGTACATAGGAGTAGTATTATAGTAGTTATATTCTTGTATATAGGAGCAGTATTATAGTAGTTATATTCTTGTACATAGGAGTAGTATTATAGTAGTTATATTCTTGTACATAGGAGTAGTATTATAGTAGTTATATTCTTGTACATAGGAGTAGTATTATAGTAGTTATATTCTTGTACATAGGAGTAGTATTATAGTAGTTATATTCTTGTACATAGGAGTAGTATTATAGTAGTTATAATCTTGTACATAGGAGTAGTATTATAGTAGTTATATTCTTGTACATAGGAGTAGTATTATAGTAGTTATATTCTTGTACATAGGAGTAGTATTATAGTAGTTATATTCTTGTACATAGGAGTAGTAATATAGTAGTTATATTCTTGTACATAGGAGTAGTATTATAGTAGTTATATTCTTGTACATAGGAGTAGTATTATAGTAGTTATATTCTTGTACATAGGAGGTAGTATTATAGTAGTTATATTCTTGTACATAGGAGTAGTAATATAGTAGTTATATTCTTGTACATAGGAACAGTATTATAGTAGTTATATTCTTGTACATAGGAGTAGTAATATAGTAGGTATATTCTTGTACATAGGAGTAGTATTATAGTAGTTATATTCTTGTAGATAGGAGTAGTATTATAGTAGTTATATTCTTGTACATAGGAGTAGTATTATAGTAGTTATATTCTTGTACATAGGAGTAGTATTATAGTAGTTATATTCTTGTACATAGGAGTAGTATTATAGTAGTTATATTCTTGTACATAGGAGTAGTATTATAGTAGTTATATTCTTGTACATAGGAGGTAGTATTATAGTAGTTATATTCTTGTACATAGGAGTAGTATTATAGTAGTTATATTCTTGTACGTAGGAGTAGTATTATAGTAGTTATATTCTTGTACATAGGAGGTAGTATTATAGTAGTTATATTCTTGTACATAGGAGTAGTATTATAGTAGTTATATTCTTGTACATAGGAGCAGTATTATAGTAGTTATATTCTTGTACATAGGAGGTAGTATTATAGTAGTTATATTCTTGTACATAGGAGTAGTAATATAGTAGTTATATTCTTGTACATAGGAGTAGTATTATAGTAGTTATATTCTTGTACATAGGAGGTAGTATTATAGTAGTTATATTCTTGTACATAGGAGTAGTATTATAGTAGTTATATTCTTGTACGTAGGAGTAGTATTATAGTAGTTATATTCTTGTACGTAGGAGTAGTATTATAGTAGTTATATTCTTGTATATAGGAGGTAGTATTATAGTAGTTATATTCTTGTACATAGGAGTAGTATTATAGTAGTTATATTCTTGTACATGGGGCAGTATTATAGTAGTTATATTCTTGTACATAGGAGGTAGTATTATAGTAGTTATATTCTTGTACATAGGAGCAGTATTATAGTAGTTATATTCTTGTACATAGGAGTAGTATTATAGTAGTTATATTCTTGTACATAGGAGTAGTATTATAGTAGTTATATTCTTGTACATAGGAGCAGTATTATAGTAGTTATATTCTTGTACATAGGAGGTAGTATTATAGTAGTTATATTCTTGTACATAGGAGTAGTAATATAGTAGTTATATTCTTGTACATAGGAGTAGTATTATAGTAGTTATATTCTTGTACATAGGAGTAGTATTATAGTAGTTATATTCTTGTACATAGGAGTAGTAATATAGTAGTTATATTCTTGTACATAGGAGTAGTATTATAGTAGTTATATTCTTGTACATAGGAGCAGTATTATAGTAGTTATATTCTTGTACATAGGAGGTAGTATTATAGTAGTTATATTCTTGTACATAGGAGGTAGTATTATAGTAGTTATATTCTTGTACATAGGAGCAGTATTATAGTAGTTATATTCTTGTACATAGGAGTAGTATTATAGTAGTTATATTCTTGTACATAGGAGCAGTATTATAGTAGTTATATTCTTGTACATAGGAGTAGTATTATAGTAGTTATATTCTTGTACATGGGGCAGTATTATAGTAGTTATAGATCTTAGGGCTGATCTCTGCACCACTGAGGATAATATTTATTGTGACTGGAGTTTCTGTAATAAAGTTCCATTTCCTAAATGTTTTATCCCCCGCATTGCTTTATCCGTTGATCCTAGTATTATCGATCTCTCCTCCATCTTATTTGCTTCGGTGGATATTTCGGAGATGATAGACCCTCAGAGTCTGGTTGTGTCCCCCTCACCTGGAGACTGGATACAGTTGCAGTCACTTTGTTATAGGAAGTGATGGATTTGCTTTGTATCGATTGAACGGCGTATCATTTACATTGAGAATACAAACAGTCCTGAATATTTATGAGCATTATATTGATTTACTACATTTAAGAAATAAAAATGATAGGATAGAAGATTAAATCTCCGTCTCTGTCTGCGCTCGTCCGGCCTCGCACTGTAATACTCTGTAATATATTCTGGGGTTTTCTATACTTTGGGCTTTTTTTAACATTGGCTTCTTAACTCTTACCAAGCACTTCTATCCTGGGTCCAATGAGGTGCCATACACCTCGGCCGTCTACCTTTATGTGATCCCCGCTGACTCTTACATTCACATGCAGAGGATAAGCAGCTCCTCGTCTTCTCCGGCGCTGCTTATCATGGCGAATTCTCAAGTTGGGATTTTTTTTTAGTAAGAGTAAAATGTAACCTACTTCTCCAATTGATGGTTGTCTTCCAGCATGTCCTCTAGATAGTTGGTGGGTTACAGTGATATCTGTGCTGATGGTTGATGGATTCTGATCAATATGTGACTTGTACAGATCTCCAGTATCGCTGCATCATATCCTGCAAAAAGATTGTAAGGAAAACCACGTGGTGAAGATTTATGGGGATTTATTTCACTGCGACTCTGGTTTTCCTCCCCCAGGTATAAATGACCGACATCAGGATTATTCTGATTAATGATAATTAGCACATCAGGAACGACGTAACAGCGGCTCGTGACGGCTGGAGAACTGCTAAATCTTCTGTATAATGTATCAGATGTGTTCTCAGGCTCTGGTGGTTATCACTATCACATTCAGCATTTAGCCCAGGATTCCTGAAAGAGAACAATGGAATTTTTTCACCAAATCAGAGCTTCTAGTTAGTACCCTGGCCAAGGCAGAGCTGGACTTGGTGCTCAGGACAATGCAGAGCGTGGATGAGGCCGAGCGTCTTGTTGCCCTGGTGGAGGCAGACCCTCTTGCTGGTGGAGGCAGACCCTCTTGCTGGTGCCCTGGCCTGAGGCATAGCTGCTTGTTGCCCTCCTAGTCACCATTGTACGCCCCACAACCTCCCTCCTCAGGCCCAGCTTGCAGACAATGACCGTCCCTGTAGTCCACCTGTGTAGCCTTCATGTGCATCGCTCGTGGTGTCGGCTTCAGCGCGATCTTTGCACTTTAGTCATTTCTTTTCTATTTCACATTTCTGTTTATTACTTGATTTCGCCGAGAAAACTAAAACCTTTCTGAGCATTGAGGTAAAATTGATTCCATGACCTTGGAGGAGTCGGGAGGAGAATTCTGGTGTTTATGTAGCGGAGGCGCAGGCTTCATGGCTAATGTATAGGAGTATATATGTATACACTGTAGAGCTCTGGATTTAGTCATACTTATTAATAGGAGACATATAAAGGATGACTGTGTGACATTGTTGGTAAGTGCGTAGAATCTCTCCCCTCGCCCACCGAGGTTCTGCACAGGTTATATACATCTGTGTTACTTCACCCCCGACGGGACCCCTCCATCTGCCCTCACAGGGAGGATTCACTCCTTCATTTCTTATCCTCCAGTTACCTCTAGATCTGCATTCACATTTCTACTAGCTGCCACCAGGAATTTGTTTGCACTGCAGCTTTTGGGTTTCATTGTTGCTGCATTGCATTGTGGTTAATGTAGTGTTTTCTTCTATAAGATGATTATATAGCGCTATATAACCAACATCTAGAAGGATCCACCAGGCTGCGTACAGAGAGCAACCAGCAGGGATCTACCAGCAGGGATCTACCAGCAGCGATCTACCAGCAGGGATCTACCAGCAGGGATCTACCAGCAGCGATCTACCAGCAGCGATCTACCAGCAGGGATCTACCAGCAGGGATCTACCAGCAGGGATCTACCAGCAGCGATCTACCAGCAGGGATCTACCAGCAGGGATCTACCAGCAGCGATCTACCAGCAGGGATCTACCAGCAGGGATCTACCAGCAGGGATGTGCTGCAGCTTGAGTAGTAAGCAGAGGTCAGCAGCTCCGGATGTGAGTGCAGTAGTACCGACGTCCTATCCCTTGTCCGGAGACCCGTTTTGATGATTTGCAGGGGATTTAGACTTGGTATAGTTGCTGGTGTGAATAGAAATATGGCCGCACATTGGAGAAATCATTTCTGTTTGCTCAGTAAACATTTCATTCTGCATCTGGTGTGATATATCTATTTCAGGGCTCGCAGGAGTAGCTCAGGGAGATTTACCTTCACACATGAAAGACTGACATTTAGGGACTGTCGTAAAGGGGTTGTCTAGGATCTCCCAAACATGGCTCTTTTCTTCCTAGTATAACGCCACCGCTGCCCTCAGGTTGTGTGTAGTATTGCAGTCCCATTCACTGCAATACCAGACATAGACCAGGTGTGCTGCAGTTTTGGGAAGAAAGCAGCCATATTATATAACCCCTTAAAGAAGACCTCTCACTCCCTCCACCACTTCAACTGTTATGAAATAGGCGGCACTCCATTCATTCCATTGCATTTGGCATTTTCCCTGTAGCCACCACCATTCCCGAGCAATAAGCGCTGGTAGTTTTGTTGCCTGATGTGCTATGTAAGCTCTGTAATGTCAGGTGGGCGGTGTCACACCCCTTGTCTGCTGCTGCCTGACTCCGCCCTGCTGACGGTGCAGACACTAAATAGTATATCAGGTACCAAAACTTACAGCACTGATTGCTCGGGAACGGTGAGGGCTAGAGAGCAAACTCCAACAATGCCGGAATCAGAGGAGCGGGGCCTATTAAGTCATGTCAGGAATTGGACTTGTGGGAGGTGGTGACAGGTCTTCTTTAAGGACATGCACCAGTAGGATTTTTCCAACACCTCATCGCTTTGCTCACTGGAGAGTTCTTAGGAGTTCAGAACTGTAAGGCTCGGTTCACATTTGGGTTTGGTATTCTGTTCCGGGACTCTGCTTGCCAAACGCATTTGTGAACTGGGCCTTAGTCTCAGAATACTGTAGAGAATGGATTTTGGAGAATATGCTGTGCTGGGACTTGTAGTTCACGACCATTGAATGACTATAGAGCGCTGTAATAACGTGGTAGCTTCACCTTGTAGAAGTCAGTGGTCTTCTGTCCACAGGTATAGATCCTGGGCCGCCCGGCGCCGCTGTATATTACTCTCCTCCCTCCAGCTACAGACTGCAGCGGCCTATAACCATATAGCAGTAATAGTAATGGGCCTCATAGCCCATAATGTTGTTTTATGTCTGGAACGTTCCTGCCTTCTACAAGGTCCATTCTCTGCCACCTTGTATGTCCTGGCACTTGGCATCCATCCCTCAGCGTGTCAGAGACCAAGGATGGCGATATTAAGGATGTGGTACCTTTCCTTCCCCCCCAAATTGTTTACTCCCTGGCTGAATCCAGAAAATAAAAGCTGTAAAAGTGAGATATACTATCAATTCCCTGTGCTTTATGCCTGGGCTGCGGTGATATTTCGTGCCCACAGGTGTTCATTGCTTTGGCAGAGGGAACCGAGCGTGTTTTGTGCGAAAAGTCTGACCGTAAATCTGCAGAAACGTGGCAGCCTAAATCTGTTTTTACTGTGTAATTCTGCAGGCTCCCACTTCAAGAAAAAAGGCCGATCCGATTGATGTTGTCGGAGTAAACTATTCCCCCACGCCTATCAAAGAGGGGAACATTCCCAGTGGTGCAACGTGCGCTACAAAGAGGGCCATTAAAGCTCCTGACAGGGCCTCCCCGTGCAGGGATGGAGGAGCTTTGTCTGATACCTGCCATATTGGCTTCCTGTCATCCATATGTATAACGGCAGACAGCATATGGGATTCCCTTTGTCGTACACAGAATAATCATCTGTCACAAACACCGATCCTTGAAGAGATCACATGTCTGTCACCACAGGGTGCGATAAGCTGCAGACGACTGCACCACCATGGATGACGAAATATATTGTATGGAGACCGGGATATATACGGTGCTGTGCAGGGGAGGGGTATGACCTGGGGGAACCCCTGAGAATGCAGAGAGGGGTTAGGGGTAGATGCTGTCCCAGTCGTATTAGGCACCACCACACGACCCTGTGTGACTGCTACTATAGGCACCAACCTCTGTGTCCACACAAGACCAGGCATTTTAGGAGAATCACTGACATCACATATAAGCCGCGTCACCATCTCCTCCCATTGTTTCCTATATTGCCGTAGAGGCAGACAAGGAACATGTATTAAGGATCCCACCCCCATGGTCTCCACTCCTACAGTTGGTCCCAGTAGTGCAGACCTAGGAGCGGGGGTGGTTGGGTTCACTTGGTGCCATGTGTTACAATGGAGCAGCAGTAATAGATGAGCAGCAGCCGCCCAGGGCGCACCATCTCCCTAAAAGCATTGGACTCTGCAGCGTGCAGATGTTCACTCTCCAGACCAGCTGCTTGGCTTCTCCCTGTGCCCGGCTGTCCAGCTGGTGACCCGCTGGCTCCAGTTATGTGTAAGTGCCATCACGGCAGTAATAGGATTCTCTGGAGACCCTTTTCCCAGGGGTGCGGCTACTGTTCTTGTTTTCTAATTTCTTTAATGTAAGGCTGTCAGATTTACATAAAGAGGAGACGCATCTGCTCAGGAGACTGTATGGAAATGTTCTATCACAGCCATGTACGCCAGCCCCTCAGGACCCTCCTAAACACTCAGCCTATATGAGACCTGGGGGCCGGCGGGCGGGGGTGACATCTATGTAATTGAGTCTCCTCCGGTCTATGGCAGATGGCACATTGGTTGGTTGGGAGTATTAGTGTCTGAGCCCCTGTGTCATATATGGGAAGAATCTGCTGAATGTGCAATGTCCCTCGTTGTGTGTATTAAACCAATAGAGCTGTAAGCCCCACCCATGAGGAACATCAGCGCTCCTCCACTTAACGGACATTTTGAGAAAACTTTTGCAGTGCAGTAAAGTGTCAATACTTGGGAAATGTAACTAACAAAAAAACTAAAGTAATCCCGCAGTGCCTGCCATCGATTCTACTGCTCCCTGTGATCAGCCAATATCCATTACTATCTGTTATCAGCCATGTCAGGAGAGGAGAGGCCGACTGTAGGACAGGGGAATACAATCTATTACTATCTGTTATCAGCCATGTCAGGAGAGGAGAGGCCGACTGTAGGACAGGGGAATACAATCTATTACTATCTGTTATCAGCCATGTCAGGAGAGGAGAGGCCGACTGTAGGACAGGAGAATACAATCTATTACTATCTGTTATCAGCCATGTCAGGAGAGGAGAGGCCAACTGTAGGACAGAGGAATACAATCTATTACTATCTGTTATCAGCCATGTCAGGAGAGGAGAGGCCGACTGTAGGACAGGAGAATACAATCTATTACTATCTGTTATCAGCCATGTCAGGAGAGGAGAGGCCGACTGTAGGACAGGAGAATACAATCTATTGCTATCTGTTATCAGCCATGTCAGGAGAGGAGAGGCCGACTGTAGGACAGGAGAATACAATCTATTACTATCTGTTATCAGCCATGTCAGCAGAGGAGAGGCCGACTGTAGGACAGGGGAATACAATCTATTACTATCTGTTATCAGCCATGTTAGGAGAGGAGAGGCCGACTGTAGGACAGGGGAATACAATCTATTACTATCTGTTATCAGCCATGTCAGGAGAGGAGAGGCCGACTGTAGGACAGGGGAATACAATCTATTACTATCTGTTATCAGCCATGTCAGGAGAGGAGAGGCCGACTGTAGGACAGGGGAATACAATCTATTACTATCTGTTATCAGCCATGTCAGGAGAGGAGAGGCCGACTGTAGGACAGGAGAATACAATCTATTACTATCTGTTATCAGCCATGTCAGGAGAGGAGAGGCCGACTGTAGGACAGGGGGAATACAATCTATTACTATCTGTTATCAGCCATGTCAGGAGAGGAGAGGCCGACTGTAGGACAGGAGAATACAATCTATTACTATCTGTTATCAGCCACGTCAGGAGAGGAGAGGCCGACTGTAGGACAGGAGAATACAATCTATTACTATCTGTTATCAGCCACGTCAGGAGAGGAGAGGCCGACTGTAGGACAGGGGAATACAATCTATTACTATCTGTTATCAGCCATGTCAGGAGAGGAGAGGCCGACTGTAGGACAGGAGAATACAATCTATTACTATCTGTTATCAGCCATGTCAGGAGAGGAGAGGCCGACTGTAGGACAGGAGAATACAATCTATTACTATCTGTTATCAGCCATGTCAGGAGAGGCCGACTGTAGGACAGGGGGAATACAATCTATTACTATCTGTTATCAGCCACGTCAGGAGAGGAGAGGCCGACTGTAGGACAGGGGGAATACAATCTATTACTATCTGTTATCAGCCATGTCAGGAGAGGAGAGGCCGACTGTAGGACAGGGGGAATACAATCTATTACTATCTGTTATCAGCCAGGAGAGGAGAGGCCGACTGTAGTGTTTTTCAGTAGGATGAATGAGATGAGACATAGAATCCTCCTGTCCTCCATGATCATTACTATATTCTATATCTCCAGCACTGAGATCCTCCAGAGATATTTATATCCATATGTAATGCTGCTGCACTATTAGAGTCTATTCACATGCAGCAGATTTGTCCTATATTATCCTTCAGGGCTCTGTTAATACAAAATGCATTCATGAAGTGATCGGCTCCACTTTACAGGAAAAACAGCAACTATATGGATAGTAAAAGTGGGTAAAGTACGAGCGGAAACCATGAGCCCCAATAAAGGGACAATGAGGAGGAGACGTGGGGATTTGTGTGCTCATGGCTTACCCTGAGTGCGAGGACGATCCATCTACCCGGACACGGAGGTGAATGTCATTAGTAGGGTTAGAATATTTATAGGTGTAAAATGTGCGCTGTTTATCAGACATCGGGGGACGGGAAGAATTATTACTACAAGGTAATGAGACAAGATGTAAACGACTTCTGCCTCCCCCAGGACCGACATCCACAGGGGAACCGTGCAGACATCGCACTAAGGACATCTCACCTTCATGCACAATCCCTGGTATACTGTATGATCAGGTCTCTGTATATATCACATTATAGAGAAGTGCAGGCAACTGTGGGGGCTCTCAGAATGGGACCCTATTAGCCGATATCATTGCAGTCATGTCATAGCGAGTCACAAGGATCACATGAAGAGGTAGGCCCACATGCCATATATGTAACAGGACCCCCATAACGCTTTTACTGTACCCCTTCCATTATGTGACTCCTCACAGGTATCCGGGCCTAGGCTGACCACAACCTCCGCACCCCTTGTATAGTACCGCAGTCCTCAGCCTCTTGCCTGGTATCTGCTCTTTCACTTCTCCCTCCTCACAGGTCCCTATAATTCATGAGGTGCCTGCGGCGCCACACAGAGGCGTCTGATATATAATGGAGGTTTGTAAATGAATCAGGGCAGGTTCACGATGATAGATTCAATAAACCAATTATTGACTGGCACTTTACGATCTCTTCTCCGGACGCGGCCACATGTATCACAAGGTCCCATCTATAACAATATTATAGGGTGTAACATCCACCGCACAACTCATTAGACACCCAAAATAACGAAACTGGACTCCTCATATATATCACTATGTGGACTTGGTCAATAGCAGCAGAGGCAGGGCAGTATTGTATGAACTACCCCTTATACAGCAGGTTTTATCCTCCGTGATTCCAGAATGGTATGAATCACAAGTCAGTCATACTAGATGGCACAGACTGCTGATAAGTGATACAAGATGGCGCAGACTGGTCTTCGACTGCCGATAAGTGATACAAGATGGTACAGACTGGTCTTAGACTGCCGATAAGTGATACAAGATGGCGCAGACTGGTCCTAGGCTGCCGATAAGTGATACAAGATGGTCCAGACTGGTCCTAGACTGCCGATAAGTGATACAAGATGGCGCAGACTGGTCCTAGGCTGCCGATAATTGATACAAGATGGCACAGACTGGTCCTAGGCTGCCGATAAGTGATACAAGATGGTCCAGACTGGTCCTAGACTGCCGATAAGTGATACAAGATGGTCCAGACTGGTCCTAGACTGCCGATAAGTGATACAAGATGGAGCAGACTGGTCTTAGACTGCCGATAAGTGATACAAGATGGCGCAGACTGGTCCTAGACTGCTGATAAGTGATACAAGATGGAGCAGACTGGTCCTAGACTGCCGATAAGTGATACAAGATGGCGCAGACTGGTCCTAGACTGCTGATAAGTGATACAAGATGGAGCAGACTGGTCCTAGACTGCTGATAAGTGATACAAGATGGCGCAGACTGGTCCTAGACTGCTGATAAATGATACAAGATGGCGCAGACTGGTTCTAGACTGCCGATAAGTGATACAAGATGGCGCAGACTGGTCCTAGACTGCCGATAAGTGATACAAGATGGTACAGACTGGCCCTAGACTGCTGATAAGTGATACAACATGGCGCAGACTGGTCCTAGACTGCCGATAAGTGATACAAGATGGCGCAGACTGGTCTTAGACTGCCGATAAGTGATACAAGATGGTACAGACTGGTCTTAGACTGCCGATAACTGATACAAGATGGCGCAGACTGGTCCTAGACTGCCGATAAGTGATACAAGATGGCGCAGACTGGTCTTAGACTGCCGATAAGTGATACAAGATGGCGCAGACTGGACCTAGACTGCCAATAAGTGATACAAGATGGAGCAGACTGGTCCTAGACTGCCGATAAGTGATACAAGATAGCGCAGACTGGTCCTAGACTGCCGATAAGTGATACAAGATGGCGCAGACTGGTCCTAGACTGCTGATAAGTGATACAAGATGGCGCAGACTGGTCCTAGGCTGCCGATAAGTGATACAAGATGGTACAGACTGGATCTAGGCTGCCGATAAGTGATACAAGATGGCGCAGACTGGTCCTAGACTGCCGATAAGTGATGCAAGATGGCGCAGACGGGTCCTAGACTGCCGATAAGTGATACAAGATGGCGCAGACTGGTCCTAGACTGCCGATAAGTGATACAAGATGGCGCAGACTGGTCCTAGACTGCTGATAAGTGATACAAGATGGCGCAGACTGGTCCTAGACTGCCGATAAGTGATACAAGATGGCGCAGACTGGTCTTAGACTGCCGATAAGTGATACAAGATGGCGCAGACTGGTCTTAGACTGCCGATAAGTGATACAAGATGGTACAGACTGGACCTAGACTGCCGATAAGTGATACAAGATGGCGCAGACTGGTCTTAGACTGCCGATAAGTGATACAAGATGGTACAGACTGGACCTAGACTGCCGATAAGTGATACAAGATGGCGCAGACTGGTCTTAGACTGCCGATAAGTGATACAAGATGGAGAAGACTGGTCCTAGACTGCTGATAAGTGATACAAGATGGCGCAGACTGGTCCTAGACTGCCGATAAGTGATACAAGATGGCACAGACTGGTCTTAGACTGCCGATAAGTGATACAAGATGGTACAGACTGGTCCTAGACTGCCGATAAGTGATACAAGATGGCGCAGACGGGTCCTAGACTGCTGATAAGTGATACAAGATGGTGCAGACTGGACCTAGACTGCCGATAAGTGATACAAGATGGCGCAGACTGGACCTAGACTGCCGATAAGTGATACAAGATGGCGCAGACTGGTCCTAGACTGCCGATAAGTGATACAAGATGGCGCAGACGGGTCCTAGACTGCCGATAAGTGATACAAGATGGCGCAGACTGGTCCTAGACTGCCGATAAGTGATACAAGATGGCGCAGACTGGTCCTAGACTGCTGATAAGTGATACAAGATGGCGCAGACTGGTCCTAGACTGCCGATAAGTGATACAAGATGGCGCAGACTGGTCTTAGACTGCCGATAAGTGATACAAGATGGCGCAGACTGGTCTTAGACTGCCGATAAGTGATACAAGATGGTACAGACTGGACCTAGACTGCCGATAAGTGATACAAGATGGCGCAGACTGGTCTTAGACTGCCGATAAGTGATACAAGATGGTACAGACTGGACCTAGACTGCCGATAAGTGATACAAGATGGCGCAGACTGGTCTTAGACTGCCGATAAGTGATACAAGATGGAGAAGACTGGTCCTAGACTGCTGATAAGTGATACAAGATGGCGCAGACTGGTCCTAGACTGCCGATAAGTGATACAAGATGGCACAGACTGGTCTTAGACTGCCGATAAGTGATACAAGATGGTACAGACTGGTCCTAGACTGCCGATAAGTGATACAAGATGGCGCAGACGGGTCCTAGACTGCTGATAAGTGATACAAGATGGTGCAGACTGGACCTAGACTGCCGATAAGTGATACAAGATGGCGCAGACTGGACCTAGACTGCCGATAAGTGATACAAGATGGCGCAGACTGGTCCTAGACTGCCGATAAGTGATACAAGATGGCGCAGACTGGTCCTAGACTGCCGATAAGTGATACAAGATGGCGCAGACTGGTCCTAGACTGCCGATAAGTGATACAAGATGGCGCAGACTGGTCCTAGACTGCCGATAAGTGATACAAGATGGCGCAGACGGGTCCTAGACTGCCGATAAGTGATACAAGATGGCGCAGACTGGTCCTAGACTGCCGATAAGTGATACAAGATGGCGCAGACTGGTCCTAGACTGCCGATAAGTGATACAAGATGGCGCAGACTGGTCCTAGACTGCCGATAAGTGATACAAGATGGCGCAGACGGGTCCTAGACTGCCGATAAGTGATACAAGATGGCGCAGACTGGTCCTAGACTGCCGATAAGTGATACAAGATGGCGCAGACTGGTCCTAGACTGCCGATAAGTGATACAAGATGGCGCAGACTGGTCCTAGGCTGCCGATAAGTGATACAAGATGGCGCAGACTGGTCCTAGGCTGCCGATAAGTGATACAAGATGGCGCAGACTGGTCCTAGGCTGCCGATAAGTGATACAAGATGGCGCAGACTGGACCTAGACTGCCGATAAGTGATACAAGATGGCGCAGACTGGACCTAGACTGCCGATAAGTGATACAAGATGGCGCAGACTGGACCTAGACTGCCGATAAGTGATACAAGATGGCGCAGACTGGTCCTAGACTGCCGATAAGTGATACAAGATGGCGCAGACTGGACCTAGACTGCCGATAAGTGATACAACATGGCGCAGACTGGTCCTAGACTGCCGATAAGTGATACAAGATGGCGCAGACTGGTCCTAGACTGCCGATAAGTGATACAAGATGGCGCAGACTGGACCTAGACTGCCGATAAGTGATACAAGATGGCGCAGACTGGTCCTAGACTGCCGATAAGTGATACAAGATGGCGCAGACTGGACCTAGACTGCCGATAAGTGATACAAGATGGCGCAGACTGGTCCTAGACTGCCGATAAGTGATACATCTCTCTTTTTGCCGTCTTATATTCTGCTATATGACTAGACTAGATTTGTGGCGGTCAGTAATTGGTGTCGCGGGCAGATTATTTCGTGGCCGGCGTTCCCATTCTGCTGACACTTGTGGTCGCGCTGCGGTGACAGTGATGAATCTGAATGGAGTTAAATGTGTCGGCTTCTCCCTCTCCTCTATGGTAAAGTTGACGCCTGCGATCACATCCTCGTAAAATACCGTATTTAATGCACTTTCTGCCATTATATCTTATGCAGCTGTTTTTTACGGTTAGTCTTGAGTTCTTGATTGAGACGTCACCATGGCTACCGGCGCTGTAAGCTATTCATCGCTCCTCCATCTTCGCTCTTACGCCTCGTGTTCATTGATTTACATAAATGTCTTTTGCACTAAGTAACCTAGTGAGTTCCCTGTGAGTGGAGAATGATGGCAGAGGGGGCTGCCGACATCGCCACGTTTTATAAAAAAAATGTCGCGCTTCTGCCGCCGGCGTGAGGAGGAGAGGCGTATTTAGCAGCATTGTTTGGAGCGGCGGTGGCGTCCTGCGTGGCCGTGATTGAATGCGCACACAGTTTATTCGGAGGAATGTCTGTGAGAGATATTATCGCTTCCCTCCCTCTCTCGCCTCTTTCCACTTTTCGTTTCGGTAAATATTTTAGCGTCCCCCTTTAATTACAGATAACGCCGCCATTGTGCCGCTTTTTTTTTTTTTCTTTTTGAGGCCAATTAGTAGATGATGTTGCGCAACCTTAAGAATGAGCTAATAAGAAGGTCAGCGGCGGCCCCGTCCTCAGGAACGCCATTCCTTTTCATGCTAAATAAGTCTCCTGTGAAATGCAGGCTTTGATTTCCCGGTAATAAGGCCTGGTATTTTCGTGAATGGAATGGCGATCGTGTCATTTGACCTTTTGAAAATTTCCTCTCTGAGCGGCGTCAATAAATGCCGAGGACAATCGCCTTTTGTGAGAATGATTGTTGAAATTGCTTTGGTGATTGACCACGGATTATAATCTCAGAATGATTCACATGCTGCATCGGTGCCTCGGTTATTGCCGGACGTCCTTGCTGCGGCTTCTCGGCGTTGTAAAGCATTAGCAGTTCTGAGGGCTGTTCACTAGGACGTGCAGGACGCGACGAGTCCGGGGCACTTTGTGATAATCGTACCGCCTCCTAGTGGCGCCTTCACACTATAGAATGGTAAAGCTGGTTATTGAAATCTGGAGAGTTTCACGTATTTATTGTTCCTGGACGGATTTACCATTGTGGGGAAGGGTTTGAGAATTATCTAAGGCCCCACGTTGCGGAAAACGTAGCTTTTTTTTTTTTTTTAAGCCAAATCTAGTACTGGCTACAGAAGGAGTGTAAAATATCTCGGAACCTTTTATACATTTCCTTTTTCTCAATCCATTCTCGGCTTTGGTTCAAAAAATCACAGCAAAATCTGCAACGGTGCCGTGTGTTCTGCAGCGGGCTCAGTGCTTTGTGTTCTGCAGCGGGCTCAGTGCTGTGTGTTCTGCAGCGGGCTCAGTGCTGTGTGTTCTGCAGCGGGCTCAGTGCTTTGTGTTCTGCAGGGGGCTCAGTGCTGTGTGTTATGCAGGGGGCTCAGTGCTGTGTGTTCTGCAGGGGGCTCAGTGCTGTGTGTTCTGCAGGGGTCTCAGTGCTGTGTGTTCTGCAGCGGGCTCAGTGCTTTGTGTTCTGCAGGGGGCTCAGTGCTGTGTGTTCTGCAGGGGGCTCAGCGCTGTGTGTTCTGCAGGGGGCTCAGTGCTTTGTGTTCTGCAGGGGGCTCAGCGCTGTGTGTTCTGCAGGGGGCTCAGTGCTGTGTGTTCTGCAGCGGGCTCAGTGCTTTGTGTTCTGCAGGGGGCTCAGTGCTGTGTGTTCTGCAGGGGGCTCAGTGCTGTGTGTTCTGCAGCGGGCTCAGTGCTTTGTGTTCTGCAGCGGGCTCAGTGCTGTGTGTTCTGCAGGGGGCTCAGTGCTGTGTGTTCTGCAGCGGGCTCAGTGCTTTGTGTTCTGCAGCGGGCTCAGTGCTGTGTGTTCTGCAGCGGGCTCAGTGCTGTGTGTTCTGCAGGGGGCTCAGTGCTGTGTGTTCTGCAGGGGGCTCAGTGCTGTGTGTTCTGCAGGGGGCTCAGTGCTGTGTGTTCTGCAGGGGGCTCAGCGCTGTGTGTTCTGCAGGGGGCTCAGTGCTGTGTGTTCTGCAGCGGGCTCAGTGCTTTGTGTTCTGCAGGGGGCTCAGTGCTGTGTGTTCTGCAGGGGGCTCAGTGCTGTGTGTTCTGCAGCGGGCTCAGTGCTTTGTGTTCTGCAGCGGGCTCAGTGCTGTGTGTTCTGCAGGGGGCTCAGTGCTGTGTGTTCTGCAGGGGGCTCAGTGCTTTGTGTTCTGCAGCGGGCTCAGCGCTGTGTGTTCTGCAGGGGGCTCAGTGCTGTGTGTTCTGCAGGGGGCTCAGCGCTGTGTGTTCTGCAGCGGGCTCAGTGCTGTGTGTTCTGCAGCGGGCTCAGTGCTGTGTGTTCTGCAGGGGGCTCAGCGCTGTGTGTTCTGCAGGGGGCTCAGTGCTGTGTGTTCTGCAGGGGGCTCAGTGCTGTGTGTTCTGCAGGGGGCTCAGTGCTGTGTGTTCTGCAGCAGGCTCAGCGCTGTGTGTTCTGCAGGGGGCTCAGTGCTTTGTGTTCTGCAGCGGGCTCAGTGCTGTGTGTTCTGCAGCGGGCTCAGCGCTGTGTGTTCTGCAGCGGGCTCAGTGCTGTGTGTTCTGCAGCAGGCTCAGTGCTTTGTGTTCTGCAGCGGGCTCAGCGCTGTGTGTTCTGCAGGGGGCTCAGCGCTGTGTGTTCTGCAGCGGGCTCAGTGCTGTGTGTTCTGCAGGGGGCTCAGTGCTGTGTGTTCTGCAGCGGGCTCAGTGCTGTGTGTTCTGCAGCGGGCTCAGCGCTGTGTGTTCTGCAGCGGGCTCAGCGCTGTGTGTTCTGCAGCGGGCTCAGCGCTGTGTGTTCTGCAGGGGGCTCAGTGCTGTGTGTTCTGCAGCGGGCTCAGCGCTGTGTGTTCTGCAGGGGGCTCAGTGCTGTGTGTTCTGCAGCGGGCTCAGCGCTGTGTGTTCTGCAGCGGGCTCAGTGCTGTGTGTTCTGCAGCGGGCTCAGCGCTGTGTGTTCTGCAGCGGGCTCAGCGCTGTGTGTTCTGCAGGGGGCTCAGTGCTGTGTGTTCTGCAGCGGGCTCAGCGCTGTGTGTTCTGCAGCGGGCTCAGTGCTGTGTGTTCTGCAGGGGGCTCAGTGCTGTGTGTTCTGCAGGGGGCTCAGTGCTGTGTGTTCTGCAGGGGGCTCAGCGCTGTGTGTTCTGCAGGGGGCTCAGTGCTGTGTGTTCTGCAGGGGGCTCAGCGCTGTGTGTTCTGCAGGGGGCTCAGTGCTGTGTGTTCTGCAGCGGGCTCAGTGCTGTGTGTTCTGCAGGGGGCTCAGTGCTGTGTGTTCTGCAGGGGGCTCAGTGCTGTGTGTTCTGCAGGGGGCTCAGTGCTTTGTGTTCTGCAGCGGGCTCAGCGCTGTGTGTTCTGCAGGGGGCTCAGTGCTGTGTGTTCTGCAGCGGGCTCAGTGCTGTGTGTTCTGCAGGGGGCTCAGTGCTGTGTGTTCTGCAGCGGGCTCAGTGCTGTGTGTTCTGCAGCGGGCTCAGCGCTGTGTGTTCTGCAGGGGGCTCAGCGCTGTGTGTTCTGCAGCGGGCTCAGTGCTGTGTGTTCTGCAGGGGGCTCAGTGCTGTGTGTTCTGCAGGGGGCTCAGTGCTGTGTGTTCTGCAGGGGGCTCAGTGCTGTGTGTTCTGCAAGGGGCTCAGTGCTGTGTGTTCTGAAGCGGGCTCAGTGCTGTGTGTTCTGCAGGGGGCTCAGTGCTGTGTGTTCTGCAGCGGGCTCAGTGCTGTGTGTTCTGCAGGGGGCTCAGTGCTGTGTGTTCTGCAGGGGGCTCAGTGCTTTGTGTTCTGCAGCAGGCTCAGTGCTTTGTGTTCTGCAGCAGGCTCAGTGCTTTGTGTTCTGCAGCGGGCTCAGTGCTTTGTGTTCTGCAGCAGGCTCAGCGCTGTGTGTTCTGCAGCGGGCTCAGTGCTGTGTGTTCTGCAGGGGGCTCAGCGCTGTGTGTTCTGCAGCGGGCTCAGTGCTTTGTGTTCTGCAGCAGGCTCAGTGCTTTGTGTTCTGCAGCGGGCTCAGTGCTGTGTGTTCTGCAGCGGGCTCAGTGCTGTGTGTTCTGCAGCGGGCTCAGTGCTGTGTGTTCTGCAGCGGGCTCAGTGCTGTGCGTTCTGCAGCAGGCTCAGTGCTTTGTGTTCTGCAGGGGGCTCAGTGCTGTGTGTTCTGCAGCGGGCTCAGTGCTGTGTGTTCTGCAGCAGGCTCAGTGCTTTGTGTTCTGCAGCGGGCTCAGTGCTGTGTGTTCTGCACCAGGCTCAGTGCTTTGTGTTCTGCAGCGGGCTCAGTGCTGTGTGTTCTGCAGCAGGCTCAGTGCTGTGTGTTCTGCAGCGGGCTCAGTGCTGTGTGTTCTGCAGGGGGCTCAGTGCTGTGTGTTCTGCAGCGGGCTCAGTGCTGTGTGTTCTGCAGGGGGCTCAGTGCTGTGTGTTCTGCAGCGGGCTCAGTGCTGTGTGTTCTGCAGCGGGCTCAGTTCTGTGTGTTCTGCAGGGGGCTCAGTGCTGTGTGTTCTGCAGCAGGCTCAGTGCTTTGTGTTCTGCAGCGGGCTCAGTGCTGTGTGTTCTGCAGCGGGCTCAGTGCTGTGTGTTCTGCAGCGGGCTCAGTGCTGTGTGTTCTGCAGCGGGCTCAGTGCTGTGTGTTCTGCAGGGGGCTCAGTGCTGTGTGTTCTGCAGGGGGCTCAGTGCTGTGTGTTCTGCAGGGGGCTCAGTGCTGTGTGTTCTGCAGCGGGCTCAGTGCTGTGTGTTCTGCAGCGGGCTCAGTGCTGTGTGTTCTGCAGCGGGCTCAGTGCTGTGTGTTCTGCAGGGGGCTCAGTGCTGTGTGTTCTGCAGGGGGCTCAGTGCCGTGTGTTCTGCAGGGGGCTCAGTGCTGTGTGTTCTGCAGCAGGCTCAGTGCTTTGTGTTCTGCAGCGGGCTCAGTGCTGTGTGTTCTGCAGCGGGCTCAGTGCTTTGTGTTCTGCAGCGGGCTCAGTGCTGTGTGTTCTGCAGCAGGCTCAGTGCTGTGTGTTCTGCAGCGGGCTCAGTGCTGTGTGTTCTGCAGGGGGCTCAGTGCTGTGTGTTCTGCAGGGGGCTCAGTGCTGTGTGTTCTGCAGGGGGCTCAGTGCTGTGTGTTCTGCAGCGGGTCTTGTGCTTGTTACCTCTGATGGGACGCGATAAGACATCAGACTTGTGACCTCAGCCCCACAATAGTTGCTTCTTCCAGGAAACACATTATAACCTGAAACCTTCAGGGATGAGAAGAGTTGACCGCAGAGCATCGCATCCTGCTCCGGTCATGGCATCTGCTCCTTGTCTACAGTGTTCACGTTTTCCGATAAAAATTATTCAGTAACGAGAAGGAATTATGAGGGACGTCTGAGTTATTGGAAAGCGTTTCCTTATTGGATCATGTATCAGTAGTGTTGCCGTATATGACAATTTGTGGGTACATTGCTGCTGAATAAGGCAAAATGGTGGCGTCCGTGGTAAGATGTGTTGTTGTTGCACCTCCTGCCCCTCCCTGGTGTAGGACATAATACGGGTCGCTGCTGTTTACCGCTATACGTATGGCGGGCGGGCAGCAATGTGTTAATAAATGTGGCACAGATTGTTCGCCATATTATCCAGATGTACGTTCATTCTCATGTTGTGATAAAATGGATACATAAGTGATACAGACGTGTAATGATTGTACATGGGAATGACGTGATTGATACCATATTGATACTTGATTGTTACATGCAGCAGATTTAGCCGCTTACAGATACAACATGGGTATCGTTTGCTAAAGAAGATTAGAAATCCCCATAATCTGAACGCATCCCCTGCCGCCCGTTATTAGCGGAGCCAGTAATGAGCCGATGACAGGATGACGGCAATTCCCTCAAAGGATTTCAGAATCTGCCAGTTCAAAGCCAATGTTTATCAGGCTGCAGCAACAAACACCTCCCCCCAGTACAGGCCTGCGCCCCCCCGAGAGTGCAGGTGCGACCCACATCAGATGGCCTGTCCCCTTATCATTGATGTCCATGTGCAGAGCGAGTCTTGGACACCTTCCACCGCAGATGTCATAATATCGCGCCAGAATATCTCTTTCTATTCATTTATTTACAGCTTTTAGTTGTTCTCAACCATTTTTTGGGTCTGAATTCCTGGCAATCCTGTGCTTTCTCTTCCTTTGGGTCTCCTGATGCTGCTGAGGATGCACAGATGAATCTTGTTTTCACACGAAGCAGCTATGTAGTAACAAAACATTATATTATCTACCATGCAATGCTCTGCAGAGGTCAGTAGAACTGAACAGGAGTTTGCATTACAATTCTTTACATGATCTGGTCATCGTACACACTATGGAAATGCTCTGCAGAGGTGAGGACCACTGTGCAGGATTCCAGAGTCTGAGGGCCTGTGCAGACATCATAAATTGTATGGCAATGCTCTGCAGGGATTAGGTGCAATATGCATTCTGCATGCTCTGTATCTGCACTGCAATGCTCTGCATGATTTGTTGGGACTACTAAGGATTCTATGCACTGTATCTGTATTGCAATGTTCTGCAGACATCAAACGTTCAATGCACAACTCATACAATATGTTGCAATACTCTGCAGAGATCCTTTGCATTTAGAAGTGCATCCCATCTCAACATGACCAGGATTTCTCTTCGGGGCTTCGTCACTTTTTGATGTGACTGGAATTGGGTTACTTCAGAAAACCCAAAGCCGCAGGCTGATAAGGAAGCCGGATAGAAGAAGAAAAAAAAATCAAGAACTGTGTGTGGATGGCTGCAAAATTGTTAGATCCCCGCAGGGTGCAGGGAGATTGCTCTCAGCCTTGGCCGCGCCGCCAGCCTCGCATGGACTGAAATATGTGTTGGGCTGCAGCCGGCTGTCTACGAATGAGAATAAACTCGCAGCAGAATTTATTAGCAGAGCAAGCCTTAAATAAGTTTTCTTCCCTGGGCTCAATAGAATGGAGCTCGCCTTAAATATTTCTATCCCAAGGTTCCCTCCGCGGCGGCCGTGTCACCCTGTGTGAAATGGCCATCCTTGTTTTTGACAAGCGGCAAACTTACGACAGCTCTAAGAGAGAGGTTAGGAGCGCAGGGCCCGCTGCTGCCGTCAGCACTTTCTTATTCTCCGCGCCTCGCCACCATCACTGAACTTTGCAGCAGTCTGACATTATTGCCTTCTATGACAGGAGGGATGACAGGAGGGATCACGGTGATAAGGCTCCGAAGTGGGGTCAGTACCGAGCCGAGAAAAATCACTCCAATCATTGGATATATCTGGGTGATGATTGACGTTTCATCACCTGCCTGGTGCAAATATCCAGACTATTGATCCCTACAGAGCGATGGCTGCTCCTGTATTCTTCTATCATTGCCATCCATATTACTTGTGTCCTAGAAGCATATATATATACACGAGTGTATATATATATATATATATATATATATATATATATATATATATATATATATATATATATATAGTGGCTGCCTCCATACTCGCACTGTTTATGCGCTTTCTATTAATCTCTAACCTGAAGAACTCGCCATTCTGAAATCTTCCACGGATCCTTTTGTTTCCCCCGGCCTTCTCCCAAGGATGTGCTGTTATTCTCTAGTAATGTGAATTCTCTCTTACAAGACAATAAGCCGGATTGTTCTGTAGCATAAACCTGAGTATTCGGGTATTCGGGAGAGTCATGGCCACTTGTAGTACCACGTGGCGAGAGCTTCAGCACAGCCACCAGCAAGTGACCGCCCCTTTAATAGAGACATCAAAGATGTGCTGCAAAATCCCACTGTGCATGGAGCCAGGTATACCCAGGCAGGGCGTGGGGATGAAGGTCATGTGATGTGAGTCATCTGACACCCCCCCCCCCCCCCCCCCCCCCCCCGCTGCAGGCTTGGTATGGCAGGAGTCGCCATCTTTTCCTCGCCTGTATACAAGAGCCGCGTGTAATCGGTGATATTTGCTCATTGAATATTATAAGGTTAATCCAGAGATAATGGAGGACGCCGGCCGCACCCAATATCCTCGTGTTCACTGGCCCCCCCTGCAGGTATTTCTGGGTCATCTCAGGCTACTTTGTATCCACCTTCATTGCAGGTAAATGCTGAATACATTCTGTTACCTATCAGTAATCCCTTTGTTTAGCCGAGCAGAGCGACCCTCCCGGCAGCCGCACCAAGACAGCCAATCAGGCGGCGCGAGTCGTCATGGCGCTCATCATCTGTTCCATTAACTACCATTAGGATTAGTGCGTGGCCCTCGTGCGAGCCGCCGCCGTAATAGCGCTGTTATTTGGAGATCTACAGAATAAAACACTCATTAATGTAAATTGGAACTCACAGCAGAAAATCTCTCCGCAGGTTAAATGTCGCATCTTCCTTATTAGCTACAACTCTGATAAGGCGCTGCCTGCCGTCTGAGGCGTCTGACGGATATTTAATGCAGAGATGATAAGGGATCAACGGATAGAGATGAACATATGGTGCGGGCCGTCCCCTGGATAATATGGACTGGGTGCAGGACTGAGCGGCTTCATCTGGGCCCGTCCTACCTGCCAGGATTAGTATTGTGTCTACTTGTATTGTGTATGCACCTGCTCACATTATATGGAGTCATCCGCCTTTGTCACATTGTAATGGTTGTCACTAAAGACCTGGATGACGTGGGTGGCGCTATGTTAGTCGTGCGGGCTCTGCCTGCTGGCCTGTCATGGCTGACGCTCCTTCCACATGGTCCAAGTCACTACAAGCAGATAGGCCTCTTCTTAGTGCAATCCTAATCCTCTTGGACTGACGTGGACACAGGTGACCTGTTACATCATCTCCTTCCTGAGTCTACCCATTGTTATATGTCATGCTTATAGTGACAACCAATATGGCCTCCATGACACCTCCAGCTCTCCGCTTCAGTTATGACTCCCTGACTCCCATACTGCTGCAGATTTGCTTTTCTGCTCTCTAGGAAACCAGGACATGAACCCTTGTAGAAGCCGGGGGAGTAATGGTGTCGCCCTCTGAAGACAAGCTGTGACCGAGTAAGAAGCTGAACAGGTTGCTGACAGTGGACGACATCTCAGTAGGTTCCATTTCTGCACCTCCATTGTGCAGCCGATCTGCAGAGTACGTGATAGCATCTCTCCATGTACAATTCCTTACAATGCTGCGATTGTCTGCAGTCTTCCTGCTTTCCTCACAATTGTCCCATTAAGTCGGCGTCCTGCGTCCTCGCTCACCTCTGCAGTTTATAAGCCATTAACCAAGCAGCAGCTCTCCGTACCCTACAGCAGTCAAGCTGGCTACTTTACCATGATATATTATTTATGGGCTCCATTAACAAGTGACTACCTCCAGGCTTCGATCTGCTTGTTGTCAGGGCCTTTTACCCCATGGAGACCCTCATTTAGGGGGCATTAACTGGATCTTTGCCCTTGACATGTGGAGGAATCTCTCTCCTCGCTGTCAGGAACCTCTCTGGGCCTTGGTGCGCTGCCAGTTCATCTGTCTAATGGATGTATCTGATACGAGGGAGCAGGAGATGGAGCTGAGGATCCCTGTTCACACAGCAAAACAACACTAATATTGTCTGTAATGTGCTTTATGGAGCTCGCTCATTCATAGGCATCAAATTAACCCGGCCAAAGTGACTTGTAATGCAGTTAGGAGCGATCGCAGCCTGTAAGGGAACCCGGCCCGGGTCTCTCTAGTCATCCATCAGCAATATGGCGGCTTCATCTGTGCAGAACCTGCCCCTTATATAATATGGAGATGTGCTGTACATTACATGTCACCCATAGATGATCAGGTGATAATTCGCTGAGGTCAGGATCATCGCAGAATGTAGCGTAAAAGAATTCAGTGATAGAAATCTCAGGTTCAATGTCAGTGTCTTATCCTCCGCAACGAAAACAGACGTCTTGTGAAGAACAGAATGTGCTAACCTACAACCAGGCGTCTAAGATTAGCGACTCAGGAACATGCGGCTTATGGTCTATGACAAGCGACTGAGCCCGGGGTAGTCTGAAATCCACCTCCCGCCTCACCACAGGCCACAGCTCTGACCTTCCCACTACTTTATACTGCAGCTCTGCTTCTTCAGATTGGTCAGGCTTTGCAGGCAGTCAGTATGTGGAGGAATGATGATAATATAGCATGTAATAGGTTGTGCTGCCTGTAATACTCTGCGTCAGACGCCGGCCTTATTTATGGCTGTGAATAATAGCGCTGTATGTCCCCGGCCACACATGATAGCGCCATCTAGGTATACAGACATGTAAGATCGGTTATTTATGAGCCCCCCTTCCATACATTATGGCTGCAGATTTCCAGGGTGAGGGTCCAGGTCGGTAGTCAGGAGGCCAGGATGGTAGTCAGGAGGCCAGGTGGGTAGTCAGGAGGCCAGGTGGGTAGTCAGGAGGCCAGGATGGTAGTCAGGAGGCCAGGTGGGTAGTCAGGAGGCCAGGTGGGTAGTCAGGAGGCCAGGATGGTAGTCAGGAGGCCAGGTGGGTAGTCAGGAGGCCAGGTCGGTAGTCAGGAGGCCAGGATGGTAGTCAGGAGGCCAGGTGGGTAGTCAGGAGGCCAGGTGGGTAGTCAGGAGGCCAGGTGGGTAGTCAGGAGGCCAGGTGGGTAGTCAGGAGGCCAGGTGGGTAGTCAGGAGGCCAGGTGGGTAGTCAGGAGGCCAGGTCGGTAGTCAGGAGGCCAGGATGGTAGTCAGGAGGCCAGGTGGGTAGTCAGGAGGCCAGGATGGTAGTCAGGAGGCCAGGTGGGTAGTCAGGAGGCCAGGTGGGTAGTCAGGAGGCCAGGTCGGTAGTCAGGAGGCCAGGTGGGTAGTCAGGAGGCCAGGTCGGTAGTCAGGAGGCCAGGTGGGTAGTCAGGAGGCCAGGTCGGTAGTCAGGAGGCCAGGTCGGTAGTCAGGAGGCCACTCCGGGGAGTCATTCAGCTGTGTCTATTCCTGGTGCATTTCTCTGTGACACCTCAATGTCTCGTATAGCGGGTGCCCACGTCCTCGCTATCAGAGCCCTGTGTAATATCTGGCATCCTATGGACCCCAGAAGAGAATATTAATGTTCCAGTATGGTTTCTAGGTTGTAGCAATGCAGATCTGCTATTTGGCACATCGTTCCCCAGCTGATATTGGTTAGGCCCCAACTCGTGAGATGTGACAACCAATCTCCAACCAGGACAGAAGAGACGTCATATAAGACATGACTGCCATAGGAGAAGTATACGATATATCCCCTGCATGGACAAGAAACACAACTTATATCTTTCTTATCTACACGCTTAATCGATGCGATTTTTCCTTCTTTTTACACCTATATATTTATGCGTTTTGCGTTTGCAGCTTCTATGCCTTGCCCATAACCAGACGGGGGGTTCATATCACTACCTTATATCTAAATATACCGTATAAAAGAGACTTGTTGGGCCCCCACCCCCGACACAGGAGCCTCAGCTGAGGAGCAAAGAGACTGGAGGAGACGGGCGAGGCGAGCAGTGGATGAGTCTTCATGGAGCCTTGTAATCTGCAGAAAGTAAAGGGCGGAGATGAATAACATTTGCAGATATGGTTGGGGTGTAGATACGACTTCTATCACCTGATATGTCAGATGGGATAATAATTGTGGGGAGACTATAATAAAAGGACCATTGGATTGTCTGCTCGGTAGAAGTTGCTGATCGCTCGCCCTCATCATGTATAATGTGCCGTATAACGTGGCGTTGCAGCCTGGACGCTTTGACGTTCCTCCTTGTGAATACATTTTGCATCCTTCCTATACGACAGCTTGTGTCTCTGTTTTACGGTCTCATTATGCTCCATTCGCAGTGGCCACAACGTGTTTGTTTCTGTGTTTATTGCACAGCAGACGTCCGCAGACTCGGACGCCAGTTAGCTCTTGTTTACCGTGCCCATGTAAATGGGGTAATAAGCCTCCTGTGGTGCCAGGCCTAATGCCATGATGTCGTCTTCTTCCGCAGGTGAGCCAGTCTTTATCCGGAAGCCGGATGACCAGATTGGAATATCAGGTGGTGTCGCCTCCTTCGTCTGCCAGGCCACAGGGGATCCAAAGCCAAGAATCACCTGGATGAAGAAGGGGAAAAAAGTGAGCTCGCAGCGCTTTGAGGTAAGTGCCAATGCCGGGCGCGAGGGCTGGAGACGCCACAACCCCCCCAGTCCAGCCCCTCAGTCTGTCAGGCCATGAGTCCTGATGGGGGAAGCTAATCCTATCATTTATGTCCATGTAATGTGCTGCCATCTCCCAGACTCTCCACGCCCCTCTACTGTCATCCCTGGCAATAAAGACGGGTCACTCTCCTCGCTCACTAACACTGATAAGCAAATGGGTTTTCCTCCATAAAATGAGAATTGTTCGCTGAATTCCAGGCACAAAGATTTAATGGGTGGAATTGAAATAATTGTATCAGCCAGTATTATGGAATGAAAGGGAAGATAGGGCCGAGGCGAGGAGAGGAATTAGTTCCTTTGTATCAGATGTGCTGCTGCCTCGCCAGCTTTGTCTCATTCTTTGCAGTCTGTGCCTCACCCCAAATGGAGTGTAAAAAAAAAAAGAAGATACATTGACTGTGTTCTAAGCTCCTGCATTCTGCTCAGGATTAGTTAAAGGGATTGTAGCAACTATAAACCAAATATGTCTACATTGTAGCAGTATTGGAGACGGTTCACACAATGCCTCTGCTGCTCACAGGTGAGGCTTCATTCCAAAGTTATTACATTGTAAAGATAGAAGATCTGTGCTGAGATTAGAGCTGATGTCTGTAGGAATGGTCTGCTGCCTCCAGTGGTGAGAATGAGTACTGCAAGTGAATAAAGTAGTAAAAAACGTGGGAAGGAAGTAACACCCCCCCCCCCCCCCCGCACCCTTTAGAAATAGAAGAATTTTAAGAACTGCATTGAGAGCAGGAGGTTTATTGGGGTGCGGCAGTTTTTATGGAGGGGACACAACCCTTTTTATTTTAGCCCCGTGCCGGCTTTGCAGACCCCTGATGTGGACTCATCTGTTTTATAGGTTATAGAATTTGACGATGGATCGGGATCTGTTCTTCGAATACAGCCCCTTCGGGTTCACAGGGATGAAGCAATATATGAGTGTACGGCAACCAACAGCGTGGGCGAGATCAACAGCAACGCCAAACTGACTGTTCTAGAAGGTAAGAGGCAGGGGTGGACAGCGAGGGGTTCTCCATTATATCTATATAGATGATCAATGTGTAACCCAGGGGTCAGGAGAGCTGTACAACCAGGATCGGAGCTCACACAAGTGTCTTGGCGTAACAATGCTCATCGCTGTTTACATTAATGGCGCTTGTCTTGGTTTCCACCATCTTGGGGCAGGAATACTTCGACATACTGTGATATTCTTTCTCTAAAAAGTGATGTAATCTCCATGAAAGGCTCTGGACTATGTGAGCGGACCAGCGGGACCCCCATTACTGATGGTGCGGGCCTTGGTGCTGGAGGTCTCTTCCCTGTAATCATTCTTCAGCGGCCCAGAACGGCGTCCTAGGGATGGTCGGTGTCCTTGTGTTCTCCGGCTCTGCCATGTCTGACAAATCACTGCCGCTCTCTGAGATCACTAGTGGGATTATATCCGCCATGCTCACATTGATCCCACAGCTTACCTGCTCAAATATCACATATATATATATATATATATATATATATATATATATAGTAACCCTTTACATGCCAAGGTGATCTCAGACTATGAGAAGTCCTTATGTACGGTGGTAGTAAAGTCTTACACTGGACTCCATGTATTACATTGTGATGTCAGAACTTGTGTGCGTGTGTATACTGTATATATTACTTAATGTCTGTGTATGTGTGATATATGTGTGTGTCATATATGAAATCTATGTCTACAAGCATCGACTCCCTTGGTTTCCACTCATATACTGCTGCACTTGTCTTATAGTGTGGGGTCTATGGGGTTTTTATAGTGTGGGGTCTTTGGGATTTTTATAGTGTGGGGTCTATAGAGTTTTTACAGTGTGGGGTCTATAGAGTTTTTACAGTGTGGGGTCTATAGAGTTTTTACAGTGTGGGGTCTATGGGGTTTTTATAGTGTGGGGTCTATGGGGTTTTTATAGTGTGGGGTCTTTGGGATTTTTATAGGTGGGGTCTTGGGGGTCTCCTCACCTTCCCGCATTGTCTTGCTATTTAGATCTCCCTGGGATTGAGCGTTGACTCCTCCCATGTGACACTTGTCCTGTCTGGGCCGGAGACAGTGACACTACTTAGAGTTGTAGGGGTGAAGACTTTAGCGGCATCTGCTGGTAAGACAAGGGGTTACCCACAATCTGTCCTGATGAAGATGCTTTGGAGTTGGGAGACCTGTCACTATTATGGGGGTGATCGGTGCTCAGTCCTCTTGTATTTGCTATTACTGTGCAGGTGCAGGATTCGCTTAATACGGCGCAGCGAATGTTTCCAGATAAAATGCATTTACTGCAGCCCCTGTTCTGGATGTTGTTACCCAGAATGCACTGCACTATTCTAAACATTTTACAATTAATGGAGCAGCCACATTTCTATCTGTTACATAGGATGGTCCTGACATTATTGCACATGTTCCTTTGCAGTCACCCGGCCGTACGCCCGTCTCCTCCATTCTCCTCTAGGATGTGGCATCTTATGGGCACTTTTTGAGTAATTGAAAATTACTTCTCTGGTTGATGGAAGGAGAAGGAGAAAGGGAGGGGCGGCCGCAGAAACACCTCTGCTCCGTTCTCCTTGCTTTCCTCCTGGGCAGCTGATAAGCTGAATTATGCATGAGTCATATTGAGCAGTTTCTGTCTTTTTCAATTATGACCTGAAGCAGAGGAGTAACAGACTCCAGTATAAGGCTGCCGGGGGGGCGCAGGGTACCATAAACCACCACACAAGGATTAGAATGAGAGAAGTGACAGAAAATCCCAGGCTGAGCTGCTGAGCAGGACTGTGGGCACAGGGAAGGAAACATCTTACTGAGCAACCTGGCAGGGGCAGACACCAGGCCTAGGCAGGATCTGCTGTGCACCACTGTGAAGGGGATGGAGATGGAAAGATTCATCAGGGAGAGATAACACCTCCTGGAGAGCCGAGCTGGAGATCTTCTCATTGCCTGACATCTGCCCTCTACATTCAGCATATGCCAGATCTGTGCACCATGTGGAGAAGAGCCAAGTATCCTCATAACTCGATCTGCAAAGTCATTTTATAGAAAAGTCAGTGCCCGGACCATTTACAAAACAAATCCATTGCTAATGGAGCGAGCATGAATTATACAGGACATTACATGGGAAAGGTAATCTATAACATAGGTCAATTACATGTCTTATACTGAGGTCCCTGCAACACATAGGAAGGAGCAGAGATCTTATATTTACTTTACCCCGAGAACAAGGAGCTCCCTACTGCCCCCTGCTGAGTACAGAGAAGCGACAACCGTTACCAGACTCATTTCAATCATTTTTGTGGCACAAGTTACTATAATACTACCAACAATGGGCAAAAATACTAGAAGATTATAAACTATGACCTGTATAATACCACCTATTACTATAATACTACTCCTATGTACAAGAATATAACTACTATAATACTACTCCCATGTACAAGAATATAACTACTATAATACTGCTCCTATGTACAAGAATATAACTACTATAATACTACTCCTATATACAAGAATATAACTACTATAATACTACTCCTATGTACAAGAATATAACTACTATAATACTGCTCCTATGTACAAGAATATAACTACTATAATACTACCTCCTATGTACAAGAATATAACTACTATAATACTACTCCTATGTACAAGAATATAACTACTATAATACTACCTCCTATGTACAAGAATATAACTACTATAATACTACCTCCTATGTACAGGAATATAACTACTATAATACTACTCCTATGTACAAGAATATAACTACTATAATACTACTCCTATGTACAAGAATATAACTACTATAATACTACTCCTATGTACAAGAATATAACTACTATAATACTACTCCTATGTACAAGAATATAACTACTATAATACTACTCCTATATACAAGAATATAACTACTATAATACTACTCCTATGTACAAGAATATAACTACTATAACACTGCTCCTATGTACAAGAATATAACTACTATAATACTACTCCTATATACAAGAATATAACTACTATAATACTGCTCCTATGTACAAGAATATAACTACTATAATACTACATCTATGTACAAGAATATAACTACTATAATACTACTCCTATGTACAAGAATATAACTACTATAATACTGCTCCTATGTACAAGAATATAACTACTATAATACTACTCCTATGTACAAGAATATAACTACTATAATACTACCTCCTATGTACAAGAATATAACTACTATAATACTACTCCTATGTACAAGAATATAACTACTATAATACTGCTCCTATGTACAAGAATATAACTACTATAATACTACCTCCTATGTACAAGAATATAACTACTATAATACTGCTCCTATGTACAAGAATATAACTACTATAATACTACTCCTATGTACAAGAATATAACTACTATAATACTACCTCCTATGTACAAGAATATAACTACTATAATACTACTCCTATGTACAAGAATATAACTACTATAATACTACTCCTATGTACAAGAATATAACTACTATAATACTGCTCCTATGTACAAGAATATAACTACTATAATACTGCTCCTATGTACAAGAATATAACTACTATAATACTGCTCTTATGTACAAGAATATAACTACTATAATACTACATCTATGTACAAGAATATAACTACTATAATACTACTCCTATGTACAAGAATATAACTACTATAATACTACTCCTATGTACAGTATATAAATACGCCACCATGGTGTCAGTGGGACTATATGACACATTACTCCGGTATCGGTTGGTGTTTGTTAATCTCCGGTTTGTTTTTTCTCTTCTGTATTTCCATCATTAGATTCTCTTCCCCCGTCTTACAGGGCCTGAGCGAGATCCGTCGCCCGCACGCTCCGCTCTGCACATTGTTCTGCCCATTGTTCACATCTTATACATTATTAATCATAATAATTGTAAATAAGATAAAGCGGATACACGTTTTCCATTCTGTAGCTACGAGGCATTAGAGATTGTGTTGCTTATAATGCATAGAACCTATTTGCGGGAGGAACAATGCTTCAAATGTTCCAGCAATTTTTACTTTAACAAATCCTGTATTTGCCTACGAGGGAGAGAGAGAAAAATAATAATAATAATAATTTTCTCTCTGAAACTTTCCAATTTAATCACAAATTGCCCTCATGCAATGCTCTCATTACTTCGTCAGAAAACTCATTCCGGCTCCTGATTTACTCTGTCAGTAAATAGGAAGTGCAGTAACAAATATTGTGCGGCCATTAATAAGCCTTGTTTGCATATTTCCGTCGTGTAGGATCGCATCTGATTAGTCGCCGTTGCCCCTCCATATATATGTCTGGATAATCTTCGCCTCTTTGTTTTGTCGCGGTGATGTCACTTTTCTTTCCCAGACGCCATTAGTCATGTGTAGACTGTTTATCGCCATCGCTCCGTTGTCTGCCATGTCTTCTGATTTCGGGGCTTTGCCGGGTCTCGGAGCAGCGCAGTCTGTCAGAGTTTACATAGACAATTGAATGAGCAGCGGCGTCCTGGAATCTGAGTCTGTGTCATTCATACAATCCTGTCCTCATCCGGCGTAAATGTCACCTGCCATTTATAATCGCAGCCCCTAGTTACTGACACTGTCATCCTACAAGATGCCGCCCGCCCTTTGGGATGACATCTGGAAGGTGCAGGGTGATGTGACCAGACGCCTGTGACAATGATGATGGCTGTTAAAGGGCTTGTCCTAAAATAGATTCTTCAGATACGTCCTGAGATTGTTGGGGTCACGCTGCCGGCACCCCCATAGTGGAGGTCGTAGAAAATGGAAGGTTTGAGGATCTGCCGGGTTCCAGTATCTTCCTCAGCCTGACTCCTTCCTGTAAGTTCCGGCAGTCGGTTTCGGCAGTACATCCCATCTTGTGTTGGGTCGTCTGGCTGATTTCTGAGGTTCCTCCTTCCATATTGTTGCCAGCTGTCCTGTTCCTGTCTCCCCTTCAGTTCTCCTGATCATCGGGGACTGTTCACACATTCCTCTGGTGTCACCTGCAGCAGAATCTGTCACCTATTGGCATCGTATTGTAACTGGAGGCCTTGCTGTGTAATGGTATAGTCAGCCGTCTGATTCCATACTGGTATAGTATATGGTATATGCAGACTCAAAGGAGGTCACCAGGAGGTCACCAGGACGTCCGGCAGATAGGAGCCTACTAGTCATGGGCTCCTTACTAGTCGTGGGCTCCTTACTAGTCGTGGGCTCCTTACTAGTCATGTGCTCCTTACTAGTCGTGGGCTCCTTACTAGTCGTGGGCTCCTTACTAGTCGTATGCTCCTTACTAATCGTATGCTCCTTACTAGTCGTGGGCTCCTTACTAGTCGTGGGCTCCTTACTAGTCGTGGGCTCCTTACTAGTCGTATGCTCCTTACTAGTCGTGGGCTCCTTACTAGTCGTGGGCTCCTTACTAGTCGTGGGCTCCTTACTAGTCGTGGGCTCCTTACTAGTCGTGTGCTCCTTACTAATCGTGTGCTCCTTACTAGTCGTGTGCTCCTTACTAGTCGTGGGCTCCTTACTAGTCGTGGGCTCCTTACTAGTCGTGGGCTCCTTACTAGTCGTATGCTCCTTACTAATCGTATGCTCCTTACTAGTCGTGTGCTCCTTACTAGTCGTGGGCTCCTTACTAGTCGTGGGCTCCTTACTAGTCGTGGGCTCCTTACTAGTCGTATGCTCCTTACTAATCGTATGCTCCTTACTAGTCGTGTGCTCCTTACTAGTCGTGGGCTCCTTACTAGTCGTGGGCTCCTTACTAGTCGTGGGCTCCTTACTATAGACAGTGTGCTCCATACACTGTGCTGAGATTCTGCTTATACAGCTACTAATCTGAACAAGCAAAGTTACACTGTAAAGTATAGGGGAAAGACAGAGCAGCCTGTGATCAGACAGAGGTAGTTATCAGACCACAGACTCCAGTACGAAGTGGTTGTCAGACCACAGACTCCAGTACGAAGTGGTTGTCAGACCACAGACTCCAGTACGAAGTGGTTGTCAGACCACAGACTCCAGTACGAAGTGGTTGTCAGACCACAGACTCCAGTACGAAGTGGTTGTCAGACCACAGACTCCAGTACGAAGTGGTTGTCAGACCACAGACTCCAGTATGAGGTAGTTGTCAGACCACAGACTCCAGTACGAGGTAGTTGTCAGACCACAGACTCCAGTACGAGGTGGTTGTCAGACCACAGACTCCAGTACGAGGTGGTTGTCAGACCACAGACTCCAGTACGAGGTGGTTGTCAGACCACAGACTCCAGTACGAGGTGGTTGTCAGACCACAGACTCCAGTACGAGGTGGTTGTCAGACCACAGACTCCAGTACGAGGTGGTTGTCAGATCACAGACTCCAGTAGGAGGTGGTTGTCAGACCACAGACTCCAGTAGGAGGTGGTTGTCAGACCACAGACTCCAGTACGAGGTGGTTGTCAGACCACAGACTCCAGTACGAGGTGGTTGTCAGACCACAGACTCCAGTATGAGGTGGTTGTCAGACCACAGACTCCAGTACGAGGTGGTTGTCAGACCACAGACTCCAGTACGAGGTGGTTGTCAGACCACAGACTCCAGTACGAGGTGGTTGTCAGACCACAGACTCCAGTACGAGGTGGTTGTCAGACCACAGACTCCAGTACGAGGTGGTTGTCAGACCACAGACTCCAGTACGAGGTGGTTGTCAGACCACAGACTCCAGTAGGAGGTGGTTGTCAGACCACAGACTCCAGTACGAGGTGGTTGTCAGACCACAGACTCCAGTAGGAGGTGGTTGTCAGACCACAGACTCCAGTGGGTTTGTGAGTTTGCAGGCTAATAGTCCATGTGTTCAGACCGATGTGAAGATGATGGGTGTTGTAGTGATGTTCACATGATTGAAGGTCGGTCTTTCTGGCTGTGTCTGTTGAATTCCAGCGCTGAGAAGAACGCCGGCGAGTAATTGTTTACAGATCTTGGCACTTTAATAGAAGATGCTTCATTTAATATAGGATAGTGGCTGGCACTAATAAAGGAGGCACCGGCTGCAGGAGCGGCCCCGGCGGGACTCCGCTGCTTCGCTGTGATGAATGGCTCTCATTACTTATTACTCTTTGCTTTCTTAATCTTAAATAATGCTATATCCGCTCACAATATTTTCCTCCATTGTGGCTTGCGTCTTGCTGTTTTCTCCCTACCTCAGTGGAAGAGGCAATGTCAGAACGCCGTGCCGACTCCATAAATATTGCATCCTCTTACTCCCCTTGATCTACATCCTGAATGTCTTCCTGAAAGAAACAGATTTGTCAATGATAAACGCCTGACAGTTATAAATGATGGTTGCAGGGCGGCTCGCCTGCAATATGTCCTTGCTCCGAGCCCTGTTCCTGCACAGCGTGTGCTACCTGCCTCCCAGCCAGCTCGGAGATGGGGAGGGCCGGGGACACTGAACCGGGACGTGTGACAGCTTCTTACTGCCACCCAGAGAAATCGGGGGACAGAGACTGATTAGAGAATCACAGCAATTAATGGGAAAGGAAAGGTCTAGATTAGAGGAAGCCAATGGGGAGCCGGCAGGCGCATGGCCGCCATCACACACCGTACATTATAGATCTGCATTGGATGCTCACGTGCTATTACGTTCTCTATAAAACCTGCGTTACATCGTGTCCGTCCATCTGTCCCGTTACATCGTGTCCGTCCATCTGTCCCGTTACATCGTGTCCGTCCATCTGTCCCGTTACATCGAGTCCGTCCATCTGTCCCGTTACATCGTGTCCGTCCATCTGTCCCGTTACATCGAGTCCGTCCATCTGTCCCGTTACATCGAGTCCGTCCATCTCTCCCGTTACATCGTGTCCGTCCATCTGTCCCGTTACATCGAGTCCGTCCATCTGTCCCGTTATATCGTGTCCGTCCATCTGTATGCAAAGTAGGATCAAAAATAATGAGAATTGTCTGTATATCCTACAAACGTCCAGACAGGAAGAATATCGGCGTACATGTATGCCCATCCTCTGACTACATAGCCCAGACCTCCGTATTACGGTTATATAAAGGCGTTTTATGGGCGAATGAGAATCTCGTGACGAATGTCGGATGAAGACGCCGCAGTCCTTGACCATGTAAAGTCTTGGGCTAAAAGAAGTGGCCTGAAGGGTCTCCAGTTTACACCTTCAGGAGTATGAGCCCCATAGATACAGCACATGGCTCTGTTCACATGTGCATCACGGTTTCCTCTAAAAACCAAAACCGATGATCCCTCACAGGACGGACACGGCTGCGGCTCGATAGACACCACTGACCTATAACCGGGATTCTGTCATCACCATCCAATATGGCTCCTGTTGGTGACTGTGACGGTGTGAGCACAGACTGACCTTTGGTGGCGGTATTTTCTGTAATTCCATGCACTGCTGACTCCGCCTTCCACTGCTCATCCTGAGCCTCCTGGTTCATGAATATAATGCTACAACGACACCTCTGCTAAAATGCACCGCAGCATCTAAACAGAACAGAAGGGAGGATTAGATTTCGGCATCCGCAGATTTCATTTAGGTTCTCCCACACAAGACCACATATTTTGACAAGTTTCGCGTGCAATGTAAATTGCGGTTTGCTTTGCTTTTCCGTACGTGGAGGCGTTTCGCTCCCATTGATGTTTATGATGTAGTAAAAGCAAAGTGAACTATAGAGCAGATTTATTACAACGCTCTGAATATTATATTGTCACGCGGAGTTGTGTTATTCTAATATTTCTCTATACTTTATATAAAGAAGAAGGTCAAGTGTTCAGCGAAACGCCAGAAGATGGAACTGACATTAGTGAGAAGTGTTTCTGTAACATTAGCGGCCATATTGGAATAGACATCTGCGGAGAGGAGAGGCGGCCAGCGCAGGGTAATAATCTGCAGCTATGTAGTAATATACAACCGCGCCGGGTCACCTCCTGCCCGCTGTGACACCTGCCATAGCGTACACATTAGACAGAGTGATAAACTCTCACATATCACAGATTAGAGTGTCAGCTCCCACGTATCAGAGATTAGAGTGTCAGCTCTCACGTATCAGAGATTAGAGTGTCAGCTCTCACGTATCAGAGATTAGAGTGTCAGCTCTCACGTATCAGAGATTAGAGCGTCAGCTCCCACATATCAGAGATTAGAGCGTCAGCTCCCATATATCAGAGATTAGAGTGTCAGCTCCCATATATCACAGATTAGAGCGTCAGCTCCCACATATCAGAAATTAGAGCGTCAGCTCCCACGTATCAGAGATTAGAGTGTCAGCTCCCATATATCACAGATTAGAGCGTCAGCTCCCACATATCAGAGATTAGAGCGTCAGCTCCCACATATCAGAGATTAGAGCGTCAGCTCCCACATATCAGAAATTAGAGCGTCAGCTCTCACGTATCAGAGATTAGAATGTCAGCTCCCACATATCAGAGATTAGAGCGTCAGCTCCCACATATCAGAGATTAGAGCGTCAGCTCCCACATATCAGAGATTAGAGCGTCAGCTCCCATATATCAGAGATTAGAGTGTCAGCTCCCACATATCAGAGATTAGAGCGTCAGCTCCCACATATCAGAGATTAGAGCGTCAGCTCCCACATATCAGAGATTAGAGCGTCAGCTCCCACATATCAGAGATTAGAGCGTCAGCTCCCATATATCAGAGATTAGAGTGTCAGCTCCCACATATCAGAGATTAGAGCGTCAGCTCCCACATATCAGAGATTAGAGCGTCAGCTCCCACATATCAGAGATTAGAATGTCAGCTCCCATATATCAGAGATTAGAGTGTCAGCTCCTACGTATCAGAGATTAGAATGTCAGCTCCCATATATCAGAGATTAGTGTCAGCTCCCACGTATCAGAGATTAGAGCGTCAGTTCCCATATATCAGAGATTAGAGTGTCAGCTCCCACATATCAGAGATTAGAATGTCAGCTCCCATATATCAGAGATTAGAGCGTCAGCTCCCACGTATCAGAGATTAGAGTGTCAGCTCTCACGTATCAGAGATTAGAGTGTCAGCTCTCACGTATCAGAGATTAGAGTGTCAGCTCCCACGTATCAGAGATTAGAGTGTCAGCTCCCATATATCACAGATTAGAGCGTCAGCTCCCACATATCAGAAATTAGAGCGTCAGCTCCCACGTATCAGAGATTAGAGTGTCAGCTCCCACGTATCAGAGATTAGAGTGTCAGCTCTCACATATCAGAGATTAGAGTGTCAGCTCCCATATATCACAGATTAGAGCGTCAGCTCCCACATATCAGAGATTAGAGCGTCAGCTCCCACATATCAGAGATTAGAGCGTCAGCTCCCACATATCAGAGATTAGAGCGTCAGCTCCCACATATCAGAGATTAGAGCGTCAGCTCCCATATATCAGAGATTAGAGTGTCAGCTCCCATATATCACAGATTAGAGCGTCAGCTCAAACATATCAGAAATTAGAGCGTCAGCTCCCACGTATCAGAGATTAGAATGTCAGCTCCCATATATCAGAGATTAGAGTGTCAGCTCCCACGTATCAGAGATTAGAGCGTCAGCTCCCACATATCAGAGATTAGAGCGTCAGCTCCCATATATCAGAGATTAGAGTGTCAGCTCCCATATATCAGAGATTAGAGCGTCAGCTCCCACATATCAGAGATTAGAGCGTCAGCTCCCACATATCAGAGATTAGTGCGTCAGCTCCCACATATCAGAGATTAGAGCGTCAGCTCCCACATATCAGAGATTAGAGCGTCAGCTCCCACATATCAGAGATTAGAGTGTCAGCTCCCATATATCACAGATTAGAGCATCAGCTCCCACGTATCAGAGATTAGAGTGTCAGCTCCCATATATCAGAGATTAGAGTGTCAGCTCCCAGCTCCCATATATCAGAGATTAGAGTGTCAGCTCCCACGTATCAGAGATTAGAGTGTCAGCTCCCACATATCAGAGATTAGAGTGTCAGCTCCCATATATCAGAGATTAGAGTGTCAGCTCCCACATATCAGAGATTAGAGTGTCAGCTCCCATATATCAGAGATTAGAGTGTCAGCTCCCACATATCAGAGATTAGAGTGTCAGCTCCCACATATCAGAGATTAGAGCGTCAGCTCCCATATATCACAGATTAGAGCGTCAGCTCCCATATATCACAGATTAGAGCGTCAGCTCCCACATATCAGAGATTAGAGTGTCAGCTCCCATATATCAGAGATTAGAGTGTCAGCTCCCACATATCAGAGATTAGAGTGTCAGCTCCCACATATCAGAGATTAGAGTGTCAGCTCCCACGTATCAGAGATTAGAGTGTCAGCTCCCACATATCAGAGATTAAAGCGTCAGCTCCCACATATCAGAGATTAGAGTGTCAGCTCCCATATATCACATATTAGAGCGTCAGCTCCCACATATCAGAGATTAGAGTGTCAGCTCCCACATATCAGAGATTAGAGTGTCAGCTCCCACATATCAGAGATTAGAGTGTCAGCTCCCACATATCAGAGATTAGAGTGTCAGCTCCCACATATCAGAGATTAGAGTGTCAGCTCCCACATATCAGAGATTAGAGTGTCAGCTCCCATATATCAGAGATTAGAGTGTCAGCTCCCATATATCACATATTAGAGCGTCAGCTCCCACATATCAGAGATTAGAGTGTCAGCTCCCACATATCAGAGATTAGAGTGTCAGCTCCCACATATCAGAGATTAGAGTGTCAGCTCCCACATATCAGAGATTAGAGTGTCAGCTCCCACATATCAGAGATTAGAGTGTCAGCTCCCATATATCAGAGATTAGAGTGTCAGCTCCCACATATCAGAGATTAGAGTGTCAGCTCCCATATATCACATATTAGAGCGTCAGCTCCCACATATCAGAGATTAGAGTGTCAGCTCCCATATATCAGAGATTAGAGTGTCAGCTCCCATATATCAGAGATTAGAGTGTCAGCTCCCACATATCAGAGATTAGAGTGTCAGCTCCCATATATCAGAGATTAGAGCGTCAGCTCCCACATATCAGAGATTAGAATGTCAGCTCCCATATATCAGAGATTAGAGCGTCAGCTCCCACATATCAGAGATTAGAGTGTCAGCTCCCACGTATCAGAGATTAGAGCGTCAGCTCCCACCAACATGGCTGGAAGACGGTCTCTACAGAATATGTTGGTGCCATATAAACAATGGGTTTAGATCTACAGCTTCTCTAATATTTGGAGGTCATGTCGCTGTTTTCGCCGTCCCTGTACAATGTGTTTTGCACTCTATGGACATATTCATACACATCTAGAATGAGCGGAGACAGGTAAGGCCGGTCTTACACGACCATAGTGGTTTTTGCAGTCGGCAATTTACTGATCAGAAACTTAAATCTCATTTCAAAATGTCATTCCGCAGACGTCCGTGTCCATCGGCACGCGCCCATACAGTTCTATGGGACATAGAATACAATGTGTCCGCAAATGCGGCCTAACCTCACTGTGGGGTAAGACCAGCCTAAATCCGCCAGCGTGTAGATTCCTTCCCTTGTGTTTTCCCACTTCTACCCCATGAAACCAACAAAAAAAGAGAAAAGGTCGTCTCCCGCTCGCCACATCGCCTTCTTTCACTAAGGAACCAAAAGATATTTGATTATGTGACAACGCTGCCTCGGCACAAGAACATGTAGATACGGAGTTGTCAGCCACAGGCACAGGTTGTACGGTGTCATAATGATAATGTCATCCATGGTGTTTCCACTGTAGACCTGTTGTATCTGGCAGGTACTAGGAGGCCCTTAACTTATCAGCCCAGCGACAGCGGAGACAGAGCAATGTGATGAGATCAGGGGAGGCCAAGCGTAGCCGCAGCCTCTCCATCTTCCTCCAGCCTCCGCTCTACCTGCCTGCCCTCCGTGCCGGCGAACCCTTCATGGGAGACGGCGGTGTGAGTTTATTTTAACTCCACCGTTCTGAAGGCGCCATCAGCTCTGCCTTTTCCATCAAGTTTATGGCGCTTGTTGCTGAGCCGCAGACTGCATCCCTCATCCTGAATGTGACGAGACGGCCGGGCCTGTATTAAATACACTGTGACTGCGCACTCCGTCATCTAGTCACCGCACCAGTAAAGTGCCGCAAAGCTGCATCCGCCGAATGACTGCAATTCCTGGCCAACAAATACAGAACGTCAGTGATAATAGTCATCATCATCATCATCATCGTGGTGTTATCACCATTACTGATAGTGACGGCCGCCTACTCCCTGCACAAGTCACCAGCTCCACAAACAGTCATTAGCAGTAGATGTTCATTAGAATTTCACAAATATTGACACATTATAATATTCTATAAATATTTTTATAGACTTGTCACATAATATTTTCTTGTTGGCTTTGGCGGTATATACACATCCTGCAGCATTGCTACCATTGTGTAACCTCCGCCTACTGCTGGGAGTCAGATGGCGCCGCTGCAGATTCTTTACAGCAGACTGTAAAGCAGAGTGCGTGTGGTTTAGTGTTATTTGTGGTGCTGACCTCTAGTGGCCAATAGAATGAAACAGTTCTTCACTTGTCATAGAAAGGCAAAGTCGCGGAGATGTAATGTAAGAAGCCGCTATGGATGTGTATGGAGTGCGGAGACTGCACAGGCAGGGTATAATGGTGTAGGATAAGAGACCGCAGTGAAGGGCCGCTCTATTCAGGCTCATTGCCACATTTCACCGTCCTGTCACTTGGAGGGACTTGGAATAGGAAGATAAACTCCTCCACGTCCTGCGTCTCTTACATTTAAGAAAAAGCTTTGTCTGCGCCGATACTATTGATCGGCTCCTCTATCGCTCATCCTGTGACTCTGACAAGTTGTGCAGCGCCAGCCGCCAGTGTCATATTAATACATCAGGGACCGAAAAACACTTAATAGAGGAAATGGAAGATGTTAAATTGGTTTAAATGTCAGAATATGAAGCAGGCGAGCCGCAGGAAAAGAAGTATACAGAGTATATAGAGATAGCAGCGCAGGATCCTCCCATCTCTGAGCGCCATGAAAACGTAAGTGTCAAATCACATACAGACGCGGACTTGGCAGGGCCCCAAAGACTGAAGGTACATATACTGGGCCCCATAGACTGCAGGTACATACTCTGGGCCCCATAGACTGCAGGTACATATACTGGGCCCCATAGACTGCAGGTACATACACTGGGCTCCATAGACTGCAGGTACATATACTGGGCCCCATAGACTGCAGGTACATATACTAGGCCCCATAGACTGCAGGTACATATACTGGGCCCCATAGACTGCAGGTACATACACTGGGCTCCATAGACTGCAGGTACATACACTGGGCCCCATAGACTGCAGGTACATATACTAGGCCCCATAGACTGCAGGTACATATACTGGGTCCCATAGACTGCAGGTACATACACTGGGCCCCATAGACTGCAGGTACATATACTGGGCTCCATAGACTGCAGGTACATACACTGGGCTCCATAGACTGCAGGTGCATACACTGGGCTCCATAGACTGCAGGTGCATACACTGGGCCCCATAGACTGCAGGTACATACACTGGGCCCCATAGACTGCAGGTACATACACTGGGCCCCATAGACTGCAGGTACATATACTGGGCTCCATAGACTGCAGGTACATACACTGGGCTCCATAGACTGCAGGTGCATACACTGGGCTCCATAGACTGCAGGTGCATACACTGGGCCCCATAGACTGCAGGTACATACACTGGGCCCCATAGACTGCAGGTACATACACTGGGCCCCATAGACTGCAGGTACATACACTGGGCCCCATAGACTGCAGGTACATATACTGGGCTCCATAGACTGCAGGTACATACACTGGGCCCCATAGACTGCAGGTACATATACTGGGCCCCATAGACTGCAGGTACATACACTGGGCTCCATAGACTGCAGGTACATACACTGGGCCCCATAGCCTGCAGGTACATACACTGGGCTCCATAGACTGCAGGTACATATACTGGGCCCCATAGACTGCAGGTACATATACTGGGCCCCATAGACTGCAGGTACATATACTGGGCCCCATAGACTGCAGGTACATATACTGGGCCCCATAGACTGCAGGTACATATACTGGGTCCCATAGACTGCAGGTACATATACTGGGCCACATAGACTGCAGGTACATATACTGGGCCCCATAGACTGCAGGTACATATACTGGGCCCCATAGACTGCAGGTACATATACTGGGTCCCATAGACTGCAGGTACATATACTGGGCCCCATAGACTGCAGGTACATATACTGGGCCCCATAGACTGCAGGTACATATACTGGGTCCCATAGACTGCAGGTACATATACTGGGCCCCATAGACTGCAGGTACATATACTGGGCCCCATAGACTGCAGGTACATATACTGGGTCCCATAGACTGCAGGTACATACACTGGGCCCCATAGCCTGCAGGTACATACACTGGGCTCCATAGACTGCAGGTACATACACTGGGCTCCATAGACTGCAGGTGCATACACTGGGCTCCATAGACTGCAGGTACATACACTGGGCTCCATAGACTGCAGGTACATACACTGGGCCCCATAGCCTGCAGGTACATACACTGGGCCCCATAGACTGCAGGTGCATACACTGGGCTCCATAGACTGCAGGTACATACACTGGGCCCCATAGCCTGCAGGTACATACACTGGGCCCCATAGACTGCAGGTACATACACTGGGCCCCATAGCCTGCAGGTACATACACTGGGCCCCATAGACTGCAGGTACATACACTGGGCCCCATAGACTGCAGGTACATATACTGGGCCCCATAGACTGCAGGTACATACACTGGGCCCCATAGACTGCAGGTACATATACTTGGTCCCATAGACTGCAGGTACATATACTGGGCTCCATAGACTGCAGGTACATATACTGGGCCCCATAGACTGCAGGTACATACACTGGGCTCCATAGACTGCAGGTACATATACTAGGCCCCATAGACTGCAGGTACATACACTGGGCTCCATAGACTGCAGGTACATACACTGGGCCCCATAGACTGCAGGTACATATACTGGGTCCCATAGCCTGCAGGTACATATACTGGGCCCCATAGACTGCAGGTACATACACTGGGCTCCATAGACTGCAGGTACATATACTAGGCCCCATAGACTGCAGGTACATACACTGGGCTCCATAGACTGCAGGTACATACACTGGGCCCCATAGACTGCAGGTACATACACTGGGCCCCATAGACTGCAGGTACATACACTGGGCCCCATAGACTGCAGGTACATATACTGGGCCACATAGACTGCAGGTACATATACTGGGCTCCATAGACTGCAGGTACATACACTGGGCCCCATAGACTGCAGGTACATATACTGGGCCACATAGACTGCAGGTACATATACTGGGCTCCATAGACTGCAGGTACATATACTGGGCCCCATAGCCTGCAGGTACATACACTGGGCTCCATAGACTGCAGGTACATACTCTGGGCCCCATAGACTGCAGGTACATACACTGGGCCCCATAGCCTGCAGGTACATACACTGGGCTCCATAGACTGCAGGTACATATACTGGGCCCCATAGACTGCAGGTACATATACTGGGCCCCATAGACTGCAGGTACATACACTGGGCCCCATAGACTGCAGGTACATACACTGGGCTCCATAGACTGCAGGTACATATACTGGGCCCCATAGACTGCAGGTACATATACTGGGCTCCATAGACTGCAGGTACATATACTGGGCTCCATAGACTGCAGGTACATATACTGGGCCCCATAGACTGCAGGTACATATACTGGGCCCCATAGACTGCAGGTACATATACTGGGCCCCATAGACTGCAGGTACATATACTGGGCTCCATAGACTGCAGGTACATATACTAGGCCCCATAGACTGCAGGTACATACACTGGGCTCCATAGACTGCAGGTACATACACTGGGCCCCATAGACTGCAGGTACATATACTGGGTCCCATAGCCTGCAGGTACATACACTGGGCCCCATAGACTGCAGGTACATACACTGGGCCCCATAGACTGCAGGTACATATACTGGGCCACATAGACTGCAGGTGCATACACTGGGCTCCATAGACTGCAGGTGCATACACTGGGCTCCATAGACTGCAGGTGCATATACTGGGCCCCATAGACTGCAGGTACATATACTGGGTCCCATAGCCTGCAGGTACATATACTGGGTCCCATAGCCTGCAGGTACATATACTGGGCCCCATAGACTGCAGGTACATATACTGGGTCCCATAGCCTGCAGGTACATATACTGGGCCCCATAGACTGCAGGTACATATACTGGGCTCCATAGACTGCAGGTACATATACTGGGCTCCATAGACTGCAGGTACATATACTGGGCTCCATAGACTGCAGGTACATATACTGGGCTCCATAGACTGCAGGTACATATACTGGGCTCCATAGACTGCAGGTACATACACTGGGCTCCATAGACTGCAGGTACATACACTGGGCCCCATAGACTGCAGGTACATATACTGGGCTCCATAGACTGCAGGTACATATACTGGGCTCCATAGACTGCAGGTACATATACTGGGCTCCATAGACTGCAGGTACATATACTGGGCTCCATAGACTGCAGGTACATACACTGGGCTCCATAGACTGCAGGTACATATACTGGGCCCCATAGACTGCAGGTACATATACTGGGCCCCATAGACTGCAGGTACATACACTGGGCTCCATAGACTGCAGGTACATACACTGGGCTCCATAGACTGCAGGTACATATACTGGGCTCCATAGACTGCAGGTACATATACTGGGCTCCATAGACTGCAGGTACATATACTGGGCTCCATAGACTGCAGGTACATACACTGGGCTCCATAGACTGCAGGTACATACACTGGGCCCCATAGACTGCAGGTACATATACTGGGCTCCATAGACTGCAGGTACATATACTGGGCTCCATAGACTGCAGGTACATATACTGGGCTCCATAGACTGCAGGTACATATACTGGGCTCCATAGACTGCAGGTACATACACTGGGCTCCATAGACTGCAGGTACATATACTGGGCCCCATAGACTGCAGGTACATACACTGGGCCCCATAGACTGCAGGTACATACACTGGGCTCCATAGACTGCAGGTACATACACTGGGCTCCATAGACTGCAGGTACATACACTGGGCCCCATAGACTGCAGGTACATACACTGGGCCCCATAGACTGCAGGTACATACACTGGGCCCCATAGACTGCAGGTACATATACTGGGTCCCATAGCCTGCAGGTACATATACTGGGCCCCATAGACTGCAGGTACATATACTGGGTCCCATAGCCTGCAGGTACATATACTGGGCCCCATAGACTGCAGGTGCATACACTGGGCCCCATAGACTGCAGGTACATATACTGGGCCCCATAGACTGCAGGTACATATACTGGGCCCCATAGACTGCAGGTGCATACACTGGGCCCCATAGACTGCAGGTACATATACTGGGTCCCATAGACTGCAGGTACATATACTGGGTCCCATAGCCTGCAGGTACATATACTGGGCCCCATAGACTGTGGTTACTGAATGTTATATTACAAGTCTTATATCTGAGGTTGTTCTGTACAGGACACAGGGCTCGGTGTGATGGAGAACCCTATACTATGGCGCGGATTGTTCTCCGTTTCCTTCGCTATACGGTATTTTCAGCCCTTCCTTCACTTTCCGGCTGGTGTTGATTTCTCCCCTGTGCCTTTAGTCTTTACACACAACCTCCAGATTATAGCGCTATTCTGTCCGTGTATAGATGTGATTATTATTGATCGCTCAGGGGGGCGCTCCGCAGGGACGTGGCGTCGTCCAGGGATTGTTGCTCCTGGAGTCACCTGAGGAGATGGAAACTGCAGACCTAATGGATTGGGAGCGAGAGACCTGGTAATCCTGCTGCCGTCTCGCCGTCATCACAGGAGACTCCCATGGGTGCTGCGCTATACGCCTCTGTATACTGGCTACAGGTATATAGTACAGCAAGAGCTCTGCGCCATAAACCTTCATTATACAGTGATAAGATAAGATAATCCCACATTGGGGACATGTCAGTGCTGCACATTTTGATATATTCCATTATTTCTGTTATTACTCCCATAGTGCTGGTTTAGCCCTTCTCACCCCTCCTGTGTAGACTTACATGACCCCTGGGAAGCTGATGGGACCCCCAGAATCCATAAGTCCTATAGTAGCCACATGGACTACCTGCAGTACTGATGAATAGGGGGTGATGGGAGTTGTTCTCCAGCTCAGGGACACAGAATTCATCTTTATGACCAGTGATTTCTCATTACTAGTAGTGACCTTAGATGTATAAAGCAAAGTCTGGTGCAGGTGTCCGATATGTATACATTAAGCCCAGGAGCTAGCACTCTGTAGGACTAGCCTTGTGTTCCCTCTGCTCCCATGACACAGCCCGTGTTCTGTATTGTGAAGGGTTCACATACTTGTGCCAAGTACATTTTGTTTGCTTTGCGTTCCACCCACCCTCTGAGGACAGATCTGGGGACAAATGAGCAAATGCAAAACATCACAGTGGCCATATAAACGGCATTTGTGGTCTTCTATCTGCACTTTACGACTCCTCTGCACATGGACGCTGCCTATGTTTAATGTTTGCCATTTGTCCTATAAAACACTATGGCTGCAGAGAAGACCAAGGAAGATGCTGAGCGGCTCCGAGGAGCTTACAATCTAACTCCGTGCAGCTGGGAAATGCCTGGTTTTATAGGAAACATCTGGGGAAGAGCCGCTCCAGATCTTCACACGGAGCTGATTTATTTAACATTTCCAGATGTCAACATCTCACTCCTCCGCTGACAAGTCTTTAAGAAGGCGATGAGCGCCTGTAGGGGAGATGAACTCAAGTTTCACTCTTTGCTGTGAAGATGCCCAGGTGACAATCACGTCTTCCAGATCAGATTCCTGAGTAACCAGCTACGTGCACCATCTGCCGACTCCAAGATAGGGAGGGACAGTATCTGCCATGGGGGGGGGGGGGGAGACGCAAGAACAAGGGCAGTGAAGACTGTCAGGGTATGCTGGGATTTGTAGTATTACAAGAGACGGAGAGCAACAGGTCACAAGACAGGAGCAGGAATCTGAAGAGGTCCCCATAGCTGTAGGTTCTGCTCACCAATACCCGGCCGAGTTCCAGCTGGATACCTCCAATATCACCAAATGTAGTCAGTGTGCAACTCCCAACATGCTGGAAGTTGTAGTATTGCAACAGCTGGAGAACTGCACCTTGGAGACCATTGGGTTAAAGGGTTCACATTTGCTTTCTCATATCTCCTCCTTGTGTTAATTGCTTCTACAAATGATCCATGAACATCCTGGGAATAGAATATCAGATAACAAGGCCGCAGAGTCTCACCACATACTTAGGAGCGTCATACTACATTAAAATCACTGGCGCGACCTGTGCATGCTGGCCTGGCATCTGCTCCTCTTATCCAAATATGAATGGCTCCCATCACTACAGGAAATGTTAAAAGTCAGAAGCAAATAAAGAGACGTCCATCTCCTCCTCGTCGTCAGAGCCCCGGGAGCAGCTAAGGACACGCAGAGCCAAGGGTACGGCAGCAGCTCGGCAATCTCATCTCCTGGCTTGTAGGATTTTAATTGCATTTTATCCCAAGGTTACAGTCCTGAGAGTTTCATCTAAACATTCTGGTCAAACTAAAGTGACCGAGTGATTCAATGCAAACAATGAAAGTGTTCTGAGCCCCAGGTAACAGCCCCCTCCTACATAAACTCTATCACAGCCCCTCTCCACCATTACATGCAGTCATTGAATTGCTCCAATGCACCAGAAATGGTAAAAAACACAACGGTGAAGGATTATCCCGTATGCCATGCAAACCCATTGCTCAGACCATGTGAGATACCCGGTGCCACGTGCATTGTGCCAGCTTTCTAGTGTTTGCTGCATCATTTTAGCCATCACTATATTCATGCTCGCTGTAGCCGTTGCGTCTGTACATAAGCCGAGCACCTGCAACTTATCAAGGAATACCCGTCCAAGAAGCCTCTCTGTATGTGTTACCTAGTTGTCCCTAGTAGTCAGCTCCAATGCAGATTTATGTGTCTCCGTGGTTACAGACTACACCGATTGTGTGTAGTCTGAGGCCATACTCCTTTCCATCTGTCCTGTCCGTCTTACTGACACATATTCATATGCTAGTAAGAGGTCGGGGACACATAGGAGGGAGGATCAGTCTACGTGGAGTTTGTCGTCTGATACCACGGAGGCGCGTAGACTTACATAGACCTGTAGTATATACTTAGTGACATCTATGGTTGTCAGAGTCTTCTCCGCATCTGACTACTCCACATTTGTTCTGCTCAGTTATCATTTCTCGCCCTCAAAAACTAAAAGTGGGAAAGATAATGAAGAGATAAATCTGAATAAAAGGGAAAACCGTTCATTGAACTAGAAGAGAAATTTGTTCTAATTTAAGAAACTGGTGAGATCCAAAGAGTAAGAGCGTCGTGTACAGAAGTGGTGGAGACGCATCCGCTCCTAATTATAGGATTAGTACAGGTAGATGGAGCGACCCAGATATTTACTGCAATCTACTAATATTTCTCTGGAAATGAGCAAAAACATCATTTATAGAGAAACTTAAACATGTCAGTCTATATGAGCTTAGGGGAGCCTATATGAGCCTAGGGGAGCCTATATGAGCCTAGGGGAGCCTATATGAGCCTAAGGGAGCCTATATGAACTTAGGGGAGCCTATATGAGCCTAGCAGAGCCTATATGAGCCTAGCGGAGCCTATATAAACTTAGGGGAGCCTATATGAGCCTAGCAGAGCCTATATGAGCCTGGAGGAGCCTATATGAGCCTAGCAGAGCCTATATGAGCCTAGCGGAGCCTATATAAACTTAGGGGAGCCTATATGAGTGTAGGGAAGCCTATATGAGCTTAGCGGAGCCTATATGAGCTTAGGGGAGCCTATATGAGCTTATGGGAGCCTATATGAGCCTAAGGGAGCCTATATGAGCCTATATAAACTTAGGGGAGCCTATATGAGTCTAGGCGACCATACATTGTACCTCCAGTCCCAGCTAGGGGCCACTGGATGGGTATGGGCATAATATGTTTGTATCTTGAGCCCTAAGGCTTTGAGGCAGCTTTCTGAAGCAGAAACCTTATATAGTAACATAGTAGATGAGGTAGGAAGAAGACGCAGGACCATCAGGTCCAACCTATGACCCTACAGTGTTGGTTCAGAAGGAAAATACCCCATGAGGCTGATGCCAATTGCCCCATGTCCGGGAAAAACAATTCCTCCCTGGGTGCAAAACTGGCAATCCATATAAAACCCTGGATCGATCTGTCCCCTGCAAATACCTATAAGCTGTAATATTCTTCCTTTCATAGACCGGCCATGACTGCAGCCATGTAAGCCACAATTCTTCATTGTCCACAGCCAGATAGGAGCCTGTTGTCTGTAGATTTCTGTAAAGTCCACTATATTAATCCATCTGTACTTTATTCATTGCACCAGTGATCGTTGGTCGTAACATTTCAGGGATGCTCTGACTTTTGGGGGTCTCCATTGTGTCAGGACACAATGAACATGTTGTTCTCGCCCCCTGGTCGCTTGTCCCCCGACATCTTACATTTATTTGTAAATACAGAATTGGGCTGTAAAATGCTGAAAATGCAATTTGCAATAAAACATAACGGCGTGCTCATTAAAGACATTCGCTATTCCCCGGCCGGGCCAGTCGTGTCTGTATCACAATGGGAGTGCGGATTACAGGGGTGATGAGGGAGAGGATGGCGCATCCTCCATCATATATTCTGCATCTCTGGCTCCACTAGACCGGAGTCATTAGGCAGCGCGTACCAGACCGAACCGCCGCTAAGAAGGTTCTGCCGGTTTCCACGGAAACTGCACATATCCCGATACCTGAGAGACATCAACAATCACACGGATGGAGGCGGCGGCGGCGGCGGGGGGGGGGGGGGGGGGTTCAGGGGAGAATTGTCTGTAAATATTGATGTCAGTTTGTAAAAAAAAAAAAGATATTGTATGGTTGTGTTTAGAGCAGCGATGGTCTGCAGCGGGGGGAGGGGGGGTTATCTACATGGTCAAAGGGGCGGGGCTGTGAAGTTTTATTCCAGCCTGGCAGTGTTGTGTAATACAGATGTCATCAGAGACCATAGAAAAAGCAACACAAACCCCGCAGGGACCTGACCATTAGGAGAAGAGCGGAGCAGAAATCTGATCATCAGCGGCACCATCTGCGCGCTCCCATGCTGGGGGTTGTAGTTCACCGTCACGAGCAGCTGTCCTTGTAATAGATGGTGCTGGAGCTGAGAAGGTGGATGATACACAGACTGCAGCATCTGACAGTGACCTCTGCTCATCCAGAGCCCCCTGATTCATGAATATTACACACGCTGGTCTATAAAAGACAGATGGCACTTTGCCCTAACACTCCTGCTTTTGGCTTCAAAAACGACATCAATAACCTGCACAAAACCAGCATGTGTGAATATACCCCTACAGTGAAGACTGACAGTGTAAAGGGCAGGACATGGCCGAATATAACTCTATTATATTGCAGGTTTATGTATTCTGGTCTGGCTGATACTGGATATGGACTTGTTATTCCTCTTCTGTCCTCATACATAATGTGATGAGCTGTCAGGAGAGACCGGCAGGAGGTCGATGTTGTAGGTATTGCTGGCACTTGTAGTTCCGCTACATTGGAGATATAGATCCATTGTCAACATTCAGTTGTATGGATTTAACCATTTCATCCCAGGCCCGGGCCGCTGACGGCCATAGCCGAGACCCGGAGGCCAGGGAGGAGCAGATAGTCATTTTCTTTTTAATAGCGGTGGATTTCCATGAATCTGCGAATTTGTTCTGCAGGTTCCTCAATTTGTTTCTGAATTCTTAAAGAAAAGAAATTAAGACTGCAGCGATTCTGTGTTCTACCAATTAAGCCACAACCTCTGGTGACCTGCACTAATCTAAAGTCTACTTTCCTGAAATAATTACCTTCCCGCCTTAGTCACTGGCAGGAAAAAAAAAAAGTAATGTTCAGACTGAGTCGATGGTCGCAGTTGAGCGCAGGCCTGCTCCACACAATGGGGGTCAGACTTAATAATGCCCCTCAGCTACAGTGCATTGCATCTGTGCATAAACCCTGAAGTCACCAGTGCAGAAAACATTGAATTAGCTGAGCGGCAGGTAATCGCTGTGTCTATAAGTTTAGAAGTCTAATTAGTTTTTGTCTCATGCTTGGACTGTGCATGTAACATGCTGCTTTATGCCCCCATTAATAAGCTCACAGGTGCCCAAAATAGAAAAATTCATTTAGGTGAAAACCAAAATTTAAATGTTAAAAGGTAGAGAAAGACGCCTGGTGAGAAGGTAGAGGATACGGCTGGTGAGAAGGTAGAGGATACGCCTGGTGAGAAGGTAGAGGGGCTGGTGAGAAGGTAGAGGAGACACCTGGGGAGAAGGTAGAGGATACGGCTGGTGAGAAGGTAGAGGAGACGCCTGGTGAGAAGGTAGAGGAGACACCTGGGGAGAAGGTAGAGGATACGCCTGGTGAGAAGGTAGAGGAGACGCCTGGAGAGAAGGTAGAGGATACGGCTGGTGAGAAGGTAGAGGAGACGCCTGGTGAGAAGGTAGAGGAGACGCCTGGTGAGAAAGTAGAGGAGACACCTGGGGAGAAGGTAGAGGAGACGCCTGGTGAGAAGGTAGAGGAGACGCCTGGAGAGAAGGTAGAGGATACGGCTGGTGAGAAGGTAGAGGAGACGCTTAGTGAGAAGGTAGAGGAGACGCCTGGTGAGAAGGTAGAGGAGACGGCTGGTGAGAAGGTAGAGGATACGGCTGGTGAGAAGGTAGAGGAGATGCCTGGTGAGAAGGTAGAGGATACGGATGGTGAGAAGGTAGAGGAGACGCCTAGTGAGAAGGTAGAGGGGCTGGTGAGAAGGTAGAGGATACGGCTGGTAAGAAGGTAGAGGAGACGCCTAGTGAGAAGGTAGAGGAGATGCCTGGTGAGAAGGTAGAGGGGCTGGTGAGAAGGTAGAGGAGACGCCTGGTGAGAAGGTAGAGGGGCTGGTGAGAAGGTAGAGGATACAGCTGGTGAGAAGGTAGAGGATACGGTTGGTAAGAAGGTAGAGGAGATGCCTAGTGAGAAGGTAGAGGAGACGCCTAGTGAGAAGGTAGAGGAGACGCCTGGTGAGAAGGTAGAGGATACGGCTGGTGAGAAGGTAGAGGAGACGCCTGGTGAGAAGGTAGAGGAGACGCCTGGTGAGAAGGTAGAGGATACATCTGGTGAGAAGGTAGAGGAGACGCCTGGTGAGAAGGTAGAGGGGCTGGTGAGAAGGTAGAGGATACAGCTGGTGAGAAGGTAGAGGATACGGTTGGTAAGAAGGTAGAGGAGATGCCTAGTGAGAAGGTAGAGGAGACGCCTGGTGAGAAGGTAGAGGATACGGCTGGTGAGAAGGTAGAGGAGACGCCTGGTGAGAAGGTAAAGGATACCCCTAGTGAGAAGGTAAAGGATATGGCTGGTGAGAAGGTAGAGGAGACGTCTGGTGAGAAGGTAAAGGATACCCCTGGTGAGAAGGTAGAGGAGATGCCGGGTGAGAAGTTAGAGGATATGACTGGTGAGAAGGTAGAGGAGACGCCTAATGAGAAGGTAGAGGATATGGCTGGTGAGAAGGTAGAGGAGACGCCTGGTGAGAAGGTAGAGGATACATCTGGTGAGAAGGTAGAGCATACGGCTGGTAAGAAGGTAGAGGAGACACCTAGTGAGAAGGTAGAGGATATACTGTGTAAGATGATAGATTCACCTCCTTCCTGCTCTATATGCACAGAACAATAAGGGCCCTTAAGTGTCTCTCATCTGTAACTTCCTTCATGGTAAGGGGTATTCTCCACCATCTCCTTGAGTATTCTCCTTTGGTTAGTAGGGCGAGGGTTCTGCTCCTCCTCTGAAATATTTACACTGAGATTTGACTGAAAGCGTTCTTGTTGCTGAGACTCATCAGACATGGCTGCCTTTCCTCCATTCACTACAGATAGATGTGGCCGCTTCACTTGGCTGTGTCAATGTTGTCTGATATTGCAGCGAGTTATTAGGCTGAAGTGAAGCTCTGCGAGATCACACAATCCTCCCAGTACTCGAGCTGCATTGCTGTTACTTTACATTGTATTTTGCAACCCCCCGGAGTCCCGTCTCTCACCATTACCTTGCATTATTACTTTCTTGTGTCTTGTATCTTCTCCGGGGGGAATACAATTACAGAACTAACCATGATTCTGCAGCAGATGTGTTACTGCTCCGCAGCACTGATGACGGCTTTGCGCTCCTTTCTGTGTTGCGTTCTTGGGGGTTCACTCACAGATGTTGACAACTCTTCCAATCCCCCAAACCCTTCCTACTTACATTCAGCTTTGTCCATTTGGATTCTTTACGCTCCGTGCAGCGAGCCTGTGTATGGGTCCGCTGGATGCCACATTGGCCACTTCACTGCACATCTTCATACATTCACCATTTTGGTTTGTTTTAGAGAAAAATCTTCTGTAAAATACAACAATAAATGAGGTGAAGCTCCATTTTGTGCGTGAATCCTCCACAGTGAATATTACAGCCATGTCTTACCCTCTGCCCCGTCCTGAGGTCAGGTCAGTGCTATTCTTGATGGCCCCGTTAAGTGACTGCAGTCTTTATGTCTCAGCCACGCTAGGCTGATTGTTCTCTTCTCACCACATCAAATACCCTCATCCCTGTATTTAGGCACTGAGAAGACTACTCATTTCAGAAATGAAAGGCCTGTGTTCCAGGAAGGGAGTCTTCAGCCTCTCAATAAAGGGTTGCGCTTCGCCTTAAGTGCGTGGCCTAAGGTTACGAAAAGAACCAAGCTTGGAGTCAGCCAAGGGGCAAAACCATCACATCCTGGAGACATCCTGATTATAAGGGAGATAACATTGCCTCATCCCTGACCCCTTAACCAGTCACTCTGCCAGAAGAAACCCCTAATAAATGGTTGGTGGCACCACTGGAGCATCTACTGCAGGTACTGATGGATTCCCACTGCTTTCTCCAAGAACGAGATGAACCTGAGCACAGCGGCACAAAAAGAGATGGGGAACCTGAGAATGCCACTCACATCGCTGGGGAGTAAATCTCAAGATTTTATACCTGTCCCGGTGCAGGATGTTTTGTCTGATGTTGGATCCTGTGTGCACCAGAGGGGGCGCCGCAGACACTGGCTAGTTTTCGTACTGGTTCCCTCTACTTAGTGTAGTCTTTTGGTAGCGCACATTGAGGTTGGAGTCTTTCCAGTGAATGGTGTGAGGTTGTCCATGGTCACAATAGCACCCACCCCACCTGCTGCAACCCCGGCCAGCACCTAAATAAAGGGATGTCTTATGTACGTACACATTAAAGGGATATCCTGGTTACATGTTTATGGGATGGTGGAAATGTTTGCAGTTTTTGAATACATTTTTCATGATTTCCCATAATTCTGCTTGCTGTGAGCGGAGCGTTCATTGTTCTGGTAGATGTGATGGTCTTACAGGTGCCCCTTATGAAATCCTGCTGGATCCAGGGGGTGTATGGCAGGAAACAGCTGGGGCTCTTCCAAGTATTGGGCAATGGAGCCTCTAGTCATGTATTGATGTTTGTCTGTGTCCTGGGAGCAGCAGATGTAATAATTCTCTACGTGCGGCCCATAGTACGTGAGCGACCTCTGATAACACGGGGCCCCTTGTCAGGCTTATTAACCAGATGCATCCAGTGCAGGGGATGCAGGTTTATCTGTGGTTAGTATGGCGTCCTGCACTTCATGTGTTTATCTGAGCGGTGGATGTGGAATTGCCGTGTTCTCTTACTGCAGGTGCCGCCGCTTTCTTTTCGCTATTATTTCAGCGGCTGCCCATGGCCTGCGCTGGATTAATACACATTTCTTGCAGCTATTTGACTTCGCCGCTGTAGACGCCACAATGGTTTATTTCATGTTTTGTACATTTTACATTCTCTTTCTTCTACGCTGTTGTTTGTGGCTGATCAATAGTCTTCAGGTGACAAAGCTTGGAGGTGCCCCATGAAGTTTGTGGAGTTGTTGTAGAATTGGTGAGTTACATTGTACCCCATTACTCCGAGCACTTCATAGTCTGAGATGTGTGCTGCCGTACGCAGGATGGTCGTGTGGTCGCCAGGGACAGAAATGTAAAGTTATTGTAAGGGACAGCAAGGAATCACAGGGCCTAATAACAAAACGTAGAATGGGGCCCCCACTAAACCATCACCAAAAGCGTCTCCACAGTAACGAACATATGATGGTTATTTTAGTGTCGCTAAAGAGAAAATCTCTCCAAAACCAGCATATCACCCCAGCCCTGCAGATAGATAGGTTACTGTCACCAGAACCAGCATATCACCCCAGCCCTGCAGATAGATAGGTTACTGTCACCAGAACCAGCATATCACCCATCCCTGCAGATAGATAGGTTACTGTCACCAGACCCAGCATATCACCCCAGCCCTGCAGATAGATAGGTTACTGTCACCAGAACCAGCATATCACCCCAGCCCTGCAGATAGATAGGTTACTGTCACCAGAACCAGCATATCACCCCAGCCCTGCAGATAGATAGGTTACTGTCACCAGAACCAGCATATCACCCCAGCCCTGCAGATAGATAGGTTACTGTCACCAGAACCAGCATATCACCCCAGTCCTGCAGATAGATAGGTTACTGTCACCAGTACCAGCATATCACCCCAGCCCTGCAGATAGATAGGTTACTGTCACCAGATCCAGCATATCACCCAGCCCTGCAGATAGATAGGTTACTGTCACCAGACCCAGCATATCACCCCAGCCCTGCAGATAGATAGGTTACTGTCACCAGAACCAGCATATCACCCCATCCCTGCAGATAGATAGGTTACTGTCACCAGACCCAGCATATCACCCCCGCCCTGCAGATAGATAGGTTACTGTCACCAGAACCAGCATATCACCCCATCCCTGCAGATAGATAGGTTACTGTCACCAGACCCAGCATATCACCCCCGCCCTGCAGATAGATAGGTTACTGTCACCAGAACCAGCATATCACCCCATCCCTGCAGATAGATAGGTTACTGTCACCAGAACCAGTATATCACCCCAGCCCTGCAGATAGATAGGTTACTGTCACCAGATCCAGCATATCACCCCAGCCCTGCAGATAGATAGGTTACTGTCACCAGAACCAGCATATCACCCCAGCCCTGCAGATAGATAGGTTACTGTCACCAGACCCAGCATATCACCCCAGCCCTGCAGATAGATAGGTTACTGTCACCAGACCCAGCATATCACCCCAGCCCTGCAGATAGATAGGTTACTGTCACCAGACCCAGCATATCACCCCAGCCCTGCAGATAGATAGGTTACTGTCACCGGAGCCAGCATATCACCCCAGCCCTGCAGATAGATAGGTTACTGTCACCAGAACCAGCATATCACCCCAGCCCTGCAGATAGATAGGTTACTGTCACCAGACCCAGCATATCACCCCAGCCCTGCAGATAGATAGGTTACTGTCACCAGACCCAGTATATCACCCAGCCCTGCAGATAGATAGGTTACTGTCACCAGAACCAGCATATTACCCCAGCCCTGCAGATAGATAGGTTACTGTCACCAGACCCAGCATATCACCCAGCCCTGCAGATAGATAGGTTACTGTCACCAGAACCAGCATATCACCCCAGCCCTGCAGATAGATAGGTTACTGTCACCAGACCCAGCATATCACCCCAGCCCTGCAGATAGATAGGTTACTGTCACCAGACCCAGCATATCACCCCAGCCCTGCAGATAGATAGGTTACTGTCACCAGAACCAGCATATCACCCCAGCCCTGCAGATAGATAGGTTACTGTCACCAGAACCAGCATATCACCCCAGCCCTGCAGATAGATAGGTTACTGTCACCAGAACCAGCATATCACCCCAGTCCTGCAGATAGATAGGTTACTGTCACCAGTACCAGCATATCACCCCAGCCCTGCAGATAGATAGGTTACTGTCACCAGAACCAGCATATCACCCCAGCCCTGCAGATAGATAGGTTACTGTCACCAGAACCAGCATATCACCCCCATCTCTGCAGATAGATAGGTTACTGTCACCAGACCCAGCATATCACCCCAGCCCTGCAGATAGATAGGTTACTGTCACCAGACCCAGCATATCACCCCAGCCCTGCAGATAGATAGGTTACTGTCACCAGTACCAGCATATCGCCCCAGCCCTGCAGATAGATAGGTTACTGTCACCAGACCCAGCATATCACCCCAGCCCTGCAGATAGATAGGTTACTGTCACCAGTACCAGCATATCACCCCAGCCCTGCAGATAGATAGGTTAGTGTCACCAGACCCAGCATATCACCCCAGCCCTGCAGATAGATAGGTTACTGTCACTAGAACCAGCATATCACCCCAGTCCTGCAGATAGATAGGTTACTGTCACCAGACCCAGCATATCACCCCAGCCCTGCAGATAGATAGGTTACTGTCACCAGAACCAGTATATCACCCCAGCCCTGCAGATAGATAGGTTACTGTCACCAGACCCAGCATATCACCCCAGCCCTGCAGATAGATAGGTTACTGTCACCAGAACCAGTATATCACCCCAGCCCTGCAGATAGATAGGTTACTGTCACCAGACCCAGCATATCACCCCAGCCCTGCAGATAGATAGGTTACTGTCACCAGAACCAGTATATCACCCCAGCCCTGAAGATAGATAGGTTACTGTCACCAGAACCAGCATATCACCCCAGCCCTGCAGATAGATAGGTTACTGTCACCAGAACCAGCATATCACCCCAGCCCTGCAGATAGATAGGTTACTGTCACCAGAACCAGCATATCACCCCAGCCCTGCAGATAGATAGGTTACTGTCACCAGACCCAGCATATCACCCCAGCCCTGCAGATAGATAGGTTACTGTCACCAGAACCAGTATATCACCCCAGCCCTGCAGATAGATAGGTTACTGTCACCAGACCCAGCATATCACCCCAGCCCTGCAGATAGATAGGTTACTGTCACCAGAACCAGTATATCACCCCAGCCCTGCAGATAGATAGGTTACTGTCACCAGACCCAGCATATCACCCCAGCCCTGCAGATAGATAGGTTACTGTCACCAGAACCAGTATATCACCCCAGCCCTGAAGATAGATAGGTTAGTGTCACCAGAACCAGCATATCACCCCAGCCCTGCAGATAGATAGGTTACTGTCACCAGAACCAGCATATCACCCCAGCCCTGCAGATAGGTTACTATAACCAGAACCAGCATATCACCCCAGCCCTGCAGATAGATAGGTTAGTGTCACCACACCCAGCATATCACCTACACTATGACTTTGTACAGTTATTGTGTATGGAGAAGTTCACTCTCAAGGATGCAGGAGCTGAAATTTTGGCTCAGAAAGTCACTAAGCAAGCCTTGCTGGCCATGGTGGGGTAGGGTGAGTTGAGGTGACCAGTGTGCTGGCAATGAGAGGGCAGTACCATGCATGATGAACCCTGTATGTAAACATGGCCTGGATTATGCAACCTTACTCCGAGACCTTGGCAGCGCTGCAGGGAGTCTGCTTATTATGTTTGTGATTAAAATGGCAGGCTCTTTCGTGTCTTCTCTTTGAGGCCTCAGAACAGAAGAAGGAAGCGCGTCTCAGATCTAGTCTTCAAAAAGTGTGAACAGAAAGGCGGCTTTGCCTTTGCGTGCTCTTTTAAGGGGATTTGTTGCATGTATCTGCTGTCTGTATGGCATATGGAGCTCGTAGCCTTGTGAGGAGGTTTAATATCTTTCAGCTTTGTGGGGAAACATTTCTCAGTCTTTCATGTTACGGAAATAAAAAATGTCAACTCAGCAGCGAGAGGGAAATCAACAAACTGGACCCATTGACCAAAGGCTGCAAGATGGGACATTGACTCTGAGGCAGAATTCACACACAGCAGGTTTATTGCAGAAAGTTCTATGTCTTTCCATTCATGTACTTGCTGCAGGAGCCATCGTGTCCAAATGTATGGAACTGCCTTATGTGTTAATGTATAGGTGACACTGCACGACATCATGTATGTGCTACGGACATATCAGGGTGCACAGACCGCCGGACACTGATTCTGTGCACTATGCTTGTGGAAGAGGTGCTAACTTTTTTTCACACGATGCCTCGTAGGGATACAGATCTGCAGAACGAACCTTGGGTCACTATATTTTATGTAATGCTCAAGTACATTATATTGCTGTGTTTTCTGCAGGCATCCATAGGGGTATATCCCGCACTACTGTACCTCCACATGCCTGCGTACAGATTTAACGTCAACCACCAGAACATATTATTTGGCTATGACCCCCGAGGAGCACTGCACTTAGGAGAGACTAGTTTGATGGAGCGCCTTATGGCGACCGTCTCCTCCATACAGCTCAGGCTCATGTTAGCAGGCAGTTACTTCCCCATCGATTCACCGGACTCTTCTGTTTAGTGAATGGGTTAATGCTTTGGCGGATATCTCTGAACCAAGGGAACCTTATGCAGTCCTTGGCATGGACCTGCTTCCTAATGGTGGACAGCCCTGGCAGACAATACCTGGCAGAGGGACTCGAGTGTCGGCCGGATCCTTTGGCATGTAACGCTGCCAGTGCTGTAGTACTCAGTAACTTGCAGCTGTGTGTTATAGGGCGGCCACGCCATGCAGGATTTGCAATAAAAGAATATTTCCACCTGAAAATACAGACAGAGCCACTCAGCCGTTCAACTCTGCTGCTGCCTATTCTATTCCGCTCCCACTTTCCAGCTTTTCTAGAGTCCTGAATGGTATCTGTATACCGAGAGGACATTGGATAACATTGGGTAGATTTGTATTTAACTATAACTTGGTATCATTGAATCTCCCATTGTTACATGGCCATGGGGTGAGAGACAGGGGCCGCTGTATTTGTTATAGTAGCCGCGGTGAGCGTGTGACCAGCCTAATCCTCTGCTACAGCCAGAATGAACTTGTTTACTGTGGTTATCGGGTTGTCAGATGTGGATAAGTTGTTCGTCCTCAGCGTGTTGTCACAATGCTTTCTTCCGCCGGAGATAATGCGCCTTTTCTAAGCAGGAACCCGACTTGTGCGTCTCGGAGAGAACATAAGCCCCGGGCATTATTGCTGCAAAATTCAATCTTTTTTTTTTTGCTCTGGTTTTTACTGTGTGAGAATGTGAATCTCCTGCAAACCAGATTACAAGACGAGAACTGCCTGTACGAATATGGATACAGCTGTGATATTGTGGCCGGACAACCCCTTTAAATTCCAGGGCATGGTTTTGAGACTCCAAAAGTAATCTGTTCTGCAGTACCCAAAATATTCTGTCATATGTGTCGGGGCTTTGAAAAGTGACGACCATTTTTGTCAGTCATTCTCCTTCCCCTGCTTTACTTGTAAGCTCTTACAATGTATATTAAGCTGAGCATCACCTTGAGGTCTGGTGTGAGTGACGTCGAGCTGTTAGTATAGGCTAAACCTGTGTTATAAAGTAATCTACCACGTGTACCACTTAAGTCAGCATGCATGGACCAAAGTTGTTCTGCCATTTGGAAGATGTCATGGCATTGAGGGTTGGATTCTGGCGTTGTCGTCTATAATTCTACAAGGTCCTCTCCAGTCTGACTCTTGATCTGTTGGCGGCCATTGCTGGACCAGGTCGAGGGCGCTGTGATTTCTGCCAGTGCTGCTGGACGCTTATCAATCACATTGCATGATGTGAAATGAAAAGAGAAAAGTTTTCCTTTTCTTATTTTTGGAGGAGGGTGTCGGCGCTGTCCGGGCTGTCACCAGCTTTATAAGATGTCTCTCTGCCTGATTAGAGGCATCACTCTGCTATGAGTGGTAATCACTGCGGGCAGGCTGCTGGCACGTCTCGCTCTCCTCTCTCCGCTCGGCTAATCAGCCTTGTTTTCAGAGACCAGTGGAAGACTTGGACACAGGGAGACTTGTCCCCCAGGACCGTCCTTCATTCTCGTACACGCCATTTTCTGGCCCAGATCTCTGCATCGCCCATTAGGATGCATGGACACGTCCGCCCTAATTTCAGTGGGGTAACTGTTCTCTCAGCACCTGCTCTCCTTGCCATGTCTCCCACGGATGGCAATACTTACCTACCCCCTAAGAGCGAATCATTCCATGCTGTGCCAGTTATTGGAGCAGAGCCTACTGGAACACACCCAGAGCCGTCCATCCTTCCCCACTGCTCCCACACTTGACGGCAGCATCGAATGGCTCTAGATTTATGGTTCCAGATTGATTTACACAGATTACTCAGCTTGCCTTCTGTTTACGGTAATATCTGGCAGCGACTGATGTAATGGAGGCTGTTCATATTGACGTTGGACATTGACATTCGTTCAGGAAACCGATTTATGAGGTAACTAGCATCAAGTGGTTTGCAGGCTCCACTTCTGAGACATAAATAAATGTGCGCACATGATACAGAGCTGCAGGTCTACATATAGCATTCAGTCTGATGTCTTTTCCATGGAAGAACTAATTGCAAATACAAGAAAGACGGCAAGAACTAGCCCGAGGAGCCATCTGACTGGTGCGCTGGGATCCTGGTGCTATGAGGAACTCCAGGGTCATCTCCAACATGGGACCCAAACTTGGACATACAACTGCAATATGAAAGGATCTCAGCAGAATCTGTGCTGGTTGGTATCAGACAGCCCAACCGAAAAATCCCCAGAGAATAGCAATTCTGTTTTTAGAATGGCAGCTTTTAGATTTTCGAGGTACTTGTAAAGATATTAACTGACAATATGGAAATCCTGGTCAATGCTGATGGAAAATGTTTCCCGAGTTGGATATCCTGGTATCCGCGCTGTATGGGACGCGTCGTCTTACCTTTCGCTGGCTCTGCGTGAGTTCTGGCACCGCGCATCGCTCTGTTTACATCATTAGGCCTCTATTTATTTGAATAAATAATGAAGTGTTTGGCGCGAGGTTTATAATTGTGCTGGCACAGCTGCCTGCGCTCGCCGCCTAATGAATGCCGGTGACGGTGCCTTTGTATTCACAGTCCTGTCAGCTGCCATCTCCCCCACCGCCAGTCCTCCCCGTCAGGTGTTGTGTAGTTACCCATAATATTTGATGCCTATATGTGGGCGGTAGAAAGATGCGTGAGTGGGGGGGCTTCATGTTGGAGGGGAGGGGGCACATATTTATAGTTAATTGGGATGTGGATTGACCACATCTTTTCATGCCTGATATTTCACCTAGCAATAGACTCCCGCTGTCCCCTCCACCTGCATGGAACAGACTCGGCCATTTTGCATGGTGAGGTAAGTTCCTCTGATCTGCTTCTGCGTATACAGCCGGGTGCCATTAAAGGAGCCATAACCAGTAGTCCATGTTCTATGGTCTGTTGCCATGTGGTTTATTGCTCCCTGTTATCTGTCATGTCGGGAAATGACTAATGGGAAAAAGTCGATGCTGGCTTCTTTCTAGCAGGATTAAAGACCCCACAGATTATCTGTAATCCTCATATTGCTGGGTTGGGCTAGCTAGGTTGTAAGGTTGCGAGGTCTGAGGCTCAGGATACCTCTGCCATTCTATAACACTCACTCCAATGACGTGTCCAAGCTAATAATAATACATTTTATTTATATAGCGCCAACATATTCCGCAGCGCTGTACAATTTATAGGGTTCAGATACAGACATACATAACAAAGAACGTCATTTCACACAATGGGACTGAGGGCCCTGCTCAAAAGAGCTTACAATCTATGAGGTAGACGGGGTGACACAAGAGGTAGCAGGGGTGGCATTGCTTATACAGTGTTCAGACAATTTTGTGCATTAGGAATTGTGATAGGCTTGTCTGAAAAGATGCGTCTTTAGTTTGCGTTTGAAACTGTAGAAGTTGGGAGTTAATCTTATTGTCCGGGGTAGAGCATTCCAGAGAAGTGGTGCAGCTCGGGAGAAGTCTTGTATACGAGCGTGGGAGGTTCTGATAATAGAGGATGTAAGTGTTAGGTCATTGAGTGAGCGGAGAACACGGGTTGGGCGGTAGACAGAGATGAGGGAAGAAATGTAGGGAGGTGCGGCATTATGGAGAGCCTTGTGGATGAGAGTAATAACTTTATATTTTATTCTATAATGAATAGGCAGCCAATGTAGTGACTGGCACAGACCGGAGGCATCGCTGTAGCGTCTAGCCTGATAGATGAGCCTGGCCGCTGCATTCAGAATAGATTGTAGAGGAGAGAGTTTAGTGAGGGGAAGACCGATTAGTAAGGAGTTACAGCAGTCAAGGCGAGAATGAATCAGAGAGACAATAAGTGTCTTTAGTGTATCTCTGGTAAGGAAAGGGCGTATTCTGGAGATGTTTTTGAGGTGGAGGTGACATGAACGTGCGAGTGATTCAATATGAGGGGTGAACGAAAGGTCTGCGTCAAATATGACCCCAAGGCAGCGGGCATGCTGCCTAGGAGTTATAGTAAGGCCTGAGACTGCAATGGATATATCAGGGACAGATCTGTTAGATGGTGGAAACAGTAGTAGTTCAGTCTTAGAGAGATTTAGTTTCAGATAGAGCGAGGACATGATATTAGAGACAGCAGAGAGACAGTCACTGGTGTTCTGTATGAGTGCAGGGGTGATGTCACGGGAAGATGTGTATAATTGGGTGTCATCAGCATAAAGATGGTACCTGAAGCCAAATCTGGCGATGGTTTGTCCAATGGGGGCTGTGTAGAGAGAAAAGAGCAGGGGGCCGAGGACCGAGCCCTGAGGAACCCCAACAGCAAGGGAAAGAGGGGAGGAAACAGCCCGCAAATGATACACTGAAAGTGCGGTCTGAGAGATAAGAGGAGAACCAGGAGAGCGCAGTGTCATTGAGGCCGACTGAGCGGAGCATAGTGAGGAGAAGTTGATGGTCAACAGTGTCAAAAGCTGCAGAGAGGTCCAGAAGAATAAGAAGAGAGAAGTCACCATTGGATTTAGCCATTAGTAGATCATTAGAGACTTTTGTGAGAGCTGTTTCAGTAGAGTGCAGAGCGCGGAATCCAGATTGTAAGGGGTCAAGCAGAGAGTTAGCAGAGAGATAACGGATTAACCGAGAATAAACCAGGCGTTCCAAAAGTTTAGAGATGAAGGGGAGGTTAGAGACGGGTCGATAGTTAGCAGCACAGGATGGGTCCAGGGAGGGTTTTTTCAGTAGCGGGATTATAACAGCATGCTTGAAGGAGGATGGGAAGATTCCAGAAGAGAGAGAGAGGTTAAATATTTTAGTAAGGTAAGTAGTGACAGCAGGGGACAGAGATTGGAGAAGGTGTGAGGGGAAGGGGTCACTACTGCAGGTTGTGGGGCGAGATGAAGAAAGTAGCTGGGAGACTTCCTCTTCTGTGACAGGTTCAAAAGATGAGAATGGACAGTCTAAAGCTAGATTGTTTGTGATGTGTTCTGGCCAGGAGAGGTGGGTACGATGCGTTTCTTTCTAGCTCTGCTTTACTTTATTGTGTTCACTTCTCCTTGTTACTGACGAATGGGTTTTTCTTCCCATTGTCTGCCATAACGTAATCACTAATCCAAACTTTACCCACCCCAAAGTCTGTTCCCTAAGATTCCTCAGAAAATGAATGTCTGCGATTCAGTGTGTCTTCACGCTTCAGAAACAACAACCTGAAAACGACCCCTCCGAGATCAGGCAGAGCGCTGCGGACAGGTGTAATGGAGGGAGGCACAAGGACTGAAACACAACACGGGGTGGAACGCTCTGCAGGATACCCAGCAACGGGATGTTCACACGTAGCATATTTGTTAGAAAATTTCTGCTACATTCCCATTCATCTAAACGTAGCATTCAGGAATCTATGTGCTCACCTCCAAAATAACATCCCTTCGATGACTGCACGTTCTGCAGATGAATGGGGTCCTGCTGCCCCATGTCAACACCCCTTAACACTTCTGCAGTCACAATTCATTGTATTCCATTTGTTTTCTTATTTTTACATACAGAATTAAGCGCGCACACACCTGACACGACGGCGGGCAGATAAATACTGTTTTGTGAATCATGAAATGAAGGAAAAACACAAAAGCGGTGAATGTGCGCTGCCTGATACTGCGATGAAATTACAGCCTTGTTACCACTTCTCTGAACACTCAGCACCAAAACTGTTCCCAGAAAACCCAGCGATCACTTATTTGTCTCTCACTTCAGCGATCGGCAGTCGATGCCGGAGGTTTCGTTCTGGCATGTTCCTGAGTATTGCACAATTAAGTACAACAAGGTAATTATTCACAATGCAAAAGCGCGGTACCACCGACGAGACGGCGGACGGAAGAACGTGCCTTGTGTCCGAAGTATCAGCACTTATGTCGTCAACCTCACCAGATACCACAAGAAAGGACATAGAGTGGGAAGAGGGACTTAGTGTGCAACTGCTATTGATCTGAATGGGACTTGCAGAAATCTATGCACATACCGCAGGAAGGAGTCCAGATGGATGGAGCATATTTTCAGGTGCAGAGAAGTTTGCATCGGATTTGGGTGTAAAGTGTTATGTGTCTGCAGCAGTAATATAGAATTTCCATTTCTTAGTTCTGTTTCTATGAAAGCTCAGTGATGACCAGGGATATGGGTAGGTGAGCAGTGCTGAGGCTGGGGGCCTTGGGTCTGTAAATGCAGGTTTAGGGGAATATTCTCTTTCCTCTTTGTAGCAGCAACCGACAAATAATATGTTTCCATTATGGAATAGCACCCAACTTTCCGAGAGATAGATATTTGCCTTTTTATGATTTTTATTTGTGGCAAACAGATCACTCATCCAATTGGGAAGAACAGTTTCTGACCCGGCAAAGCCATTTTGTTAATTCCCTTGGATCAATTGTACCCCGTGCCCCCTTGACTGGTGATATTGTTTTGTTCAATAGTGAACCTGTTAGAGTTGCGTTGTGTCCGGCCCATGTCCTGAGATCAGCGGCGTCAGCAGAGATCCTCCTGGTGTTTTCACTAATTGGTTTGTTTTCCATAGATATAACAGGCAGGAGTCGGTGACGGCGCCGCTGACCTCCCTCCTCACTCGTCTTCTTCCAGCTCTGGATACTCTCCCTTTTTAGAAATGTTAAAGAATCAATTTCTTTAAAATGTCAGCAGTGACGTGTCCTCGGCTAATTTACCCTGAGAAATATCTGCAAGATGGGAAGGTTCAATATGATCCAGAGCAGGGTGACGCTAATAACTCTCAGTGTCTACCCCCAACATTCAGGGGGCGATGCTTCGTTCTCCCAGGTCATAGAGGCCTGGGGTGGTCAGACCTACAAGATGATAATTGTCCTCTCATAGAGCAGGACTAACTATGATATACTCCATGCACAGCTGAAGCTGCATTTAGAATTTACCTCCCTCTGTACTCTTGTCCCTAACATTGAAGGGCGTACGTAAGGAAGCCGAAAGATGGAAGTTGTGCCCACACAATGCACTGTATTCTCTGCAGACACTGAACCAGCAGAAGAGGCAGGGAGATGGAGGTCATGTATCCTGGGAGCGCCCCCTATAATACAGAACAACAGACTATTCTGAATACAGGCTGTAGAATATCTGGGAGCAGTGTGGAGATGTAAGTTTCGGCAGTCTGAGAACTATTAGGGAATCACTGGAATAATTTGTATGTGCCTGGACATAAGATCAGTAGTGGTATTGGTGAGAGAGGCTGCAGGGTCATAAATTCCATTAATTACTTATAATTTCTAATCCAGATCTCAGAGTGGTGAATGAGAACTCAGTTCCTGTGTCCGCAGCTGCCGGAAACTCCGTCCTGATTAACCAATAATACAGAAATGTTGTGAATGAAATGGAGTAATGCAAAAAAGGAGGAATAATGAAATCATCCTCAAGAGAAGGGGGGAAAGTAGGAATGGTGAAATCATCCTCAAGAGAAGGGGGGAAAGGAGAAATGGTGAAATCATCCTCAAGAGAAGGGGGGAAAGGAGGAATGGTGAAATCATCCTCAAGAGAAGGGGGGAAAGGAGGAATAATGAAATCATCCTCAAGAGAAGGGGGGAAAGTAGGAATAATGAAATCATCCTCAAGAGAAGGGGGAAAGGAGAAATGGTGAAATCATCCTCAAGAGAAGGGGGAAAGGAGAAATGGTGAAATCATCCTCAAGAGAAGGGGGAAAGGAGAAATGGTGAAATCATCCTCAAGAGAAGGGGGGAAAGGAGAAATGGTGAAATCATCCTCAAGAGAGGGAGGAGAAGAGGAATGGTGAAATCATCCTCAAGAGAAGGGGGAAAGGAAGAATGGTGAAATCATCCTCAAGAGAAGGGGGAAAGGAGGAATTTAAAAAATCATCCTCGAAAGAAGGGGGAAAGGAGGAATAATGAAATCACAAGACGACAATGATAATCAGAGAATATAGCACAAGATTATGTAATACAAACACTGCACCAGGGGGTGCCAAGGTCGACCATGTTAGTCTGTTTTTCTTCGTGTTATTAGTCATTGTTATATCTATAGTGTTCAGCAAATCTTACTTTAAGAATTTCTCTGGTGTGTCAGATTTCAATGCCTTTCCAGTATCCTGTTGATAAATCTGGAATCAGCAGTGCAGGGAATTGTGGGATTACAAAGAACAGTACAGAATAGCTGAATGCAGCATTTATGGTCCCCACAAAGTGTTGGACTGGGATCTTTGGATCCACTGGGTAAAATTATTTTGGGGCTCATCCTCCAACAGCTACTAGAATATGGATCGTAGTAGCCTTCCTTCAAATTTGGTTCTTCTACTTGACCATTATTGTTTAGAGTCCAGGTCCTCTGGTAGACCACTCTGAATGGGACACAAAACCTCAATGTCTCTTACCTTTGTACTGTGACCTGATTACAGGCTATTGCCCCCTGCAGTCCACCATTTCTGGTGCTAGGGTCTTATGGGGATATAGGTTTAATTTGAGCAGAGGTCATTTCTGACAACTAGATGTGTCCCAGTGCTCGGATATACAACCTGCAGATGGAGGAGATAAGCGGCTGCAGGGATATCACACATTAAACACTTCTCTGTCTCCTCTGGAAATAGGAATCACATTTGGCAATTTGTGGGCCTTCCTACAAAGCGTTTTATCAGCCGCGGCTGCTCCCTCCATTTTCTTATCTCAGACACGCGCACGTACAATGATATATTTTCCCCTTTTTCAAAGATTCGCTGTGCATCTGAACTTCACATGGAGAGTGAAATCAATACTTTGTATCATGACAGTGGAAGGAAGATGCTGCTAAAATATCAATTCTGCTCACAACAGACGACTAAACGTTGCCTATTAGGAGGTGGCATCGCCGGCTGACATGGTGGATCCTGCCAGAGTGAGGAGGAAAGTGAGAGATAAACCAGGAGAGGATTCATTCCAAAATTGTTGACCAGGCTGGAAGATGCCTATAGTTCAGCTGAGCCTCCTGGTACATGAATAGAATGCAAGGACTACAGACAGGACTAATACATGGCAGAACAGGAGTAATGAATGAATGTAACCATGCAAAGCTAAAGATGTCCATGCCATTCTGTGTCTCTAAGGTGGCAATTCTATGGGCACAGCTAAGGCTGCTAGAGGCAATGCCGTGTCTCAAGGGAATAAAAGAAGGAAGTGAGGAACAAGTGAAGGAACTAGACATGCCAATATAGCTTACAGGCCATGCTGAAACTTGTAGTAACACCACGTCCATAAGACTACAAAGCTACCAGATCTTACATGTCTGCTGCAGGCCCAGAGGAGGGTGGACTGAATGTCAGGGCACCTCAGCCCTAAATGTTTTATGGACAGGGAGGAGATCACAGGCCAGAAGCTACAAACACCTCCATGTGTGAACCTGGTACAGGAGACTCTGCAGGAGGAAGCCTTTTATGTTCCACTTAGGCACCTGTTCCAGGACCTTAGGGGCATCAAGTTGTTTGCTGGTTGTATAAGTATAGGGCACAATCCGATCAGTGTGTATGGGAAACCTCAGCCTCCTGCCTAGGTGTTACATATAGTAAGTACTATACCTGTCTGTGTATGAATGAGTGCGGCCCCCAAAGCAAATACTAAATTGTGGCTCCTATCCTTCCTTTTTTTTCCCCGTTGGAATTGCATTTATTGTGTTATTTTACATTTCTTTTGTTATTTCTTCTCAAGAACTTAATAAAAATTTACAGTAAAAAAAAAATTAAAAAATAGTGACTCCTGATGTACTTGATAGCAGCCCGAACTGGGGCAGACACCTCTTTAGGACAGGGGCAGTCTGATTTCCAGGTTGATGTTAAAGACTCCGCACTGGGACTGAACTGGAATCTTATTAATTTCCTGGAGTCTCTGCAAGGAATCCTTGAATTTCCTCAGTGCTGATTCTATCTCCAGAGCATCTTGTAGTTGGTTCACCCTGATCTGAGTAACTGCGGCTCTTCCCTCGCAGAGTTCAGGGGTTAATGCACTTATTGTTTCCACCACAGAAGAAAACCCATTCCCGTTTCCTTAAATCCATTTTATGTCTGCAAATTATACTTCTGAGCTGCCGTCTCTATTTAAGGAGCATTTGGTGTCCTCTTCCAAGAAACTGAAGCTACAATTCTCTTAACAAGTACTTAGCCAGTAACATCTCTTCTATAAACCAGCGCAGGATTTTATGCCAGACCCGGAGTCTACTGTCCAGAGGTCAAACAAGGTCACCGCTGCCATTGTGAGACCTGGTGACAACACATCCCTGATTTACAGCTCCAGAACCATAACTACCCTCCCCCACCACAACTCTATGAACCAAACCCTTATGCCAAGAAGTTGATAGATGACACAGTTGATTCCATGAAAAATAATGGAAGAGCCTGGGCCCCTGATATGATGGACACTAGTGAAGCCTATTGGACCCTGATGACTGTAATGGGCTCCATCAGTATCCCCAAAGGGCCCAGCACTACGATGGCGCACCATTGGATTTGGTTTCGCATTTCGTAAGAAATCTGCAGCAGAAGCTTCTAACACAGATATAGGCGTAGCCTTCACAGCTCTTGATATACTGCCCCCGTATACCCTGGGTATGGTCAGATTGGACGTTAGACTACGTGTAGCCGCCATAATTCACCCTCAGATTGAGTCGCAGATCCCACATATGGTTTTGTGTGTTGACACATCTGTTATTGCCTTTATTTAACAATCTTCCATTTGGTTATTATTGTTCGCAGGCAGGAAACAATCCGTTCCATCTGCCCGATACTTAAACTCAATGACATTGGATATTTTTATTTGGAGCTTTGATATTCTTCACCAAGGCTAAATCTGAGCAGCTCTTCCAATCACCGAGATGGAGAGAACGATCGGCGTTTATCTAACACTTTACTCCTCTGCCGTCACTCAGACGCTAATTGCCAGTTGTTCTCTACAATGCCGAGCGAGGAGATGCATATACGCTGGTATCAAAGGGTATATACCGTATACTGCTCTTTATTGCACATGAACCAGCAAGGACTCACGGGGAAATGAAAAGCTTCATCTTGGAACCTCCCCATGATACATAACAACAGAGTAAGCATTGTGCAGACACTGAACCAGCAGAAAGATGCAAGGTCAGCGGGGTCAGCAGAATTATGAATGCAGCTCTGGAATTTCATAGAAGGAATGTCACGTACAATAAATAACCCAAAATTATTATTGATTAAATCTGTAAATAATGCTGGAAAGCAACGGGTGCCAGAAAGTGAAGCTTTGTAGTAAGTGATGCTAGAAAGTGCAGCTACACTCTAAATGATGCTGGAAAGTGAAGTTATGCTGTAAAAGGATTCTGAAAAGTGTAGCTATGCTGTAAAGTGAAGCTATGCTGTGTACTATGCTGGAAATTGGAGCTACACTGTGAATGAGGCCTCAGAATGCGTGACTTCTCTTCTTCATCTCTGAACATCTTCCATATTGTGATGAAAGGCCTCAGTTGCTCCTGGATATGATGGAGGCGTCTCTCTTGGGTAATAATGGCGGCCATGTACCAGCCCATTAGAGCACGATCCGCTTCTTCCTGCCTCCATATTCGCAGATTCTTCAGTGCTTCTGCAGTTTGTGCTCGGGCTGAATAATTGATATGCTTGGTGCGGATCCACAACTATTCCTGCCTCTGTGTATCTCTCATTACTCAGGGGCTCCTTCTCCATATGCCCACCCTCTCTGCCTTAACCCCCTGTGTGCCAGCTGGCGTCCAGGACCATCCGTCCTGAGCGAGGAGATAAGTGAGGCAGATACAATACACACTGAGCGTTTAAAGGTCAAACGTGTTTGTTCTAAAATATCATCTCCGCAGATTATTGCATTTCTTTATTGAGTTTCCCGACAAGCAAATAATTGTCACGATTGTGTTTATTACAATGTTGGAGGTTTCAATGGACGGAGCTGTCACTGAGGAAACCAGCGAGTATAGGAAATATCCCACTGAGGCAGGAAGGCGACTAAAATCCTTAGTAATCTGTTGTGTCACCTGTGGCTCATCAGAGATTGCTAATCTGTTATCTGATAATCTAGAAATTGTAACACTCAAGATATAGTGTTGCGTTGTCATACTCAGGATACAGTGTTGGGGTGTCACACTCAGGATATAGTGTTGGGGTGTAGCATTCAGGATACAGCGATGTGGTGTCACACTCAGGATACAGTGTTGCAGTGTGACACTGTCACATTATACTTCCCAGCGGAGTTACCTTTGCTACCCATTGTCCATTGCTTGCCCCTCCACAGTATTGTACACACATGTCACTCTGCAGCAGGTGCACCTGGGCCTGCTCATACGGTGGGCCTTCCTCCCTGCTGTGAAAACCAGATCCCTTTAAGAGGTTAAAAGGTGAAAACGAGGGAGGCTATTTAGATAATGTCCTTGGGAGTGGCCCAATGCCAAACTGGTTAGGGCACACTAGGAATCCATGATCCATTGCCTGTGAAAGAAATTCTGCATATGTTGTTGTGGTGTAACATTGAGGATACAATGCTATGCTGCGGTGTAACACTCTGGGTACAGAGTTGCGGTGTAACACTGAGTATACAATGCTGCGATGTAACACTCGGGGTACAGTGTTGCGGTATGATGCTGAGAATACAGTGTTACGCTGTTACAGTCGTGCTTATGTCACCTTGGCCTCTTCTGTGTCATCTGCACATCACTATTGTCATATTTCCATTTTGCAGGTTTACAAGCAGGGCTGCGACTGTCTCAGCAACTTCTTTGATGTCTGGGCCTTTGTCAGTTATCAGTTGTGGAGTATAGCACTACTGCCCCCTGTCAGCCACACGCTGCGTTTCAGGCACCAGGCCAGCTCTTCATTGGCTTCAGGAGAGTTTTATGTGATTACATCCGTTACTGTGACTGTATTACGGGGGTTTTGTTTGCTGGGAATGAGCGATATTTTAAGTAGAGCTTTGCTGGCAGCAGAGGATTCAGTAAATGGTTACAGCAGGATTTTCTCTTCTACCACAGTGAAATATTGATAATCTGACCTCTAGACAGAGGATAACACCGCGCACCGACACATTTACACATATTATCACAACTAAAGCGCGGCTCGCCCTGCAGTGAGGGATTCTTCATCCTCAGCGGATCCATCACCCGTCTGCTCCAGATCTAGCCGGGAGTCATCTCCTACTATTCCAGCCGCTTTCCTCTCCATTCTTGGGCTCTCATCTGATTGGTCTACTAGTTTTCCCTAAAATCTGTATAATGTTCCTGAGACATTAATCGCTGAGGGTTTGTTTTTCTTGGTCAGGTGAAGCCCCAAAGCTGCGAGTGCGGCGGAAACGCACCAAGGATTATTCTGCAGCGTTTGTCACAGAACGTTCTCAGAGTTTTCCATGGCGGACGTTCTGCCTCTATTATACCGTACAGATACAATACACCAGCGTTTCCACGTATATGACGGACATGCTGCGATTTACACATGCGGTATTTTCACTGTGGATATTTCCTGCATGTGTGGATGGGATGAGCCAAACTTCCATCTACTTTGCGGGTGATGTAAAATGCAGTGGTTTTTGTCATGACCCAAATGCTGACTTTTTAGAGTTGTAAGTAGGATAGGGTTGCCTGTGGTTTGCAGTATACTGAGGTCTAAGACACAATTCATTTGCCACCAAAAATCTTGCTGCTCTGCCTTTGTAGTTGCGAGCTGTCACATCGTTCTTCACGTCACACAAGTCTCCACATATTCCCAACCAAGCGATCGGTGGATGTTGTCAAATAAAGTTAAGGCCGGTCATAGAGGCCGATGGAGGGGAGATGATTTCACAGGGCCGCCTATGTTACATATGTAAGTCAAGACTATTGGGGAACGCAGTGTCATGCAGAATGACAAGTAAATAAACAAGTCAATGCAGACAGGATGTTACCATATATAACAAGCAATTATACCCGCAGCTCCGCCATATACATGACCTTCATTACAGCTCTGCCTTTTATTAAGCTGATGTTCTATTCATCTCCTGATGTAAATAACCATTACCGCAGACTTTACCTGTTTACAATGGCACATATGGCGCTAATGAGCCCGCGGTAAATAGACCGCCATCAGCATCTCTCCACTCACCTATGGGTCACAGCATCCAACACTGAGACACGAGGTGCGAGACGTCTCCTCTGCTCATTAAGGCAAAGTTTTCACTCTTCATAGGTGACAGAGTGTGAAATCATTACTTGTAATACCGCCACTATTATTTTATTACAGCTTGTTCAACCTCTCTCTGTAGCATGCGGCTGAGATATGTAATTGAGCCACAAAATGACGATTTCAAGAAATTGTACAAATAATGAGGCTTTCACAGACCCAGGACGGACATGATGGCGACTAGAAAGAATTCCAGACAAAAGACTAAACGAATACAGAATAGATTCTGCAGAATATTATCATATTCTATATATACCGCACTACAGGGATATGGGGAAAGGGTAAGGTCAGTTACATATTATAAACTCTACCTGAATATATATACATATATTATATATACTGAATATATACATAGTAGTAGTATTATAGTAGTTATATTCTTGTACATAGGAGGTAGTATTATAGTAGTTATATTCTTGTACATAGGAGGTAGTATTATAGTAGTTATATTCTTGTACATAGGAGGTAGTATTATAGTAGTTATATTCTTGTACATAGGAGGTAGTATTATAGTAGTTATATTCTTGTACATAGGAGTAGTATTATAGTAGTTATATTCTTGTACATAGGAGTAGTATTATAGTAGTTATATTCTTGTACATAGGAGGTAGTATTATAGTAGTTATATTCTTGTACATAGGAGGTAGTATTATAGCAGTTATATTCTTGTACATAGGAGGTAGTATTATAGTAGTTATATTCTTGTACATAGGAGTAGTATTATAGTAGTTATATTCTTGTAGATAGGAGTAGTATTATAGTAGTTATATTCTTGTACATAGGAGCAGTATTATAGTAGTTATACTCTTGTACATAGGAGCAGTATTATAGTAGTTATATTCTTGTACATAGGAGTAGTATTATAGTAGTTATATTCTTGTACATAGGAGGTAGTATTATAGTAGTTATATTCTTGTATAGGAGCAGTATTATAGTAGTTATATTCTTGTACATAGGAGTAGTATTATAGTAGTTATATTCTTGTAGATAGGAGTAGTATTATAGTAGTTATATTCTTGTACATAGGAGTAGTATTATAGTAGTTATATTCTTGTACATAGGAGGTAGTATTATAGTAGTTATATTCTTGTACATAGGGAGTAGTATTATAGTAGTTATATTCTTGTACATAGGAGCAGTATTATAGTAGTTATATTCTTGTACATAGGAGGTAGTATTATAGTAGTTATATTCTTGTACATAGGAGTAGTATTATAGTAGTTATATTCTTGTACATAGGAGTAGTATTATAGTAGTTATATTCTTGTATATAGGAGGTAGTATTATAGTAGTTATATTCTTGTACATAGGTGTAGTATTATGGTAGTTATATTCTTGTACATAGGAGCAGTATTATAGTAGTTATATTCTTGTACATAGGAGTAGTATTATAGTAGTTATATTCTTGTACATAGGAGTAGTATTATAGTAGTTATATTCTTGTACATAGGAGTAGTATTATAGTAGTTATATTCTTGTACATAGGAGCAGTATTATAGTAGTTATATTCTTATACATAGGAGGTAGTATTATAGTAGTTATATTCTTGTACATAGGAGCAGTATTATAGTAGTTATATTCTTGTACATAGGAGTAGTATTATAGTAGTTATATTCTTGTACATAGGAGTAGTATTATAGTAGTTATATTCTTGTACATAGGAGGTAGTATTATAGTAGTTATATTTTTGTACATAGGAGTAGTATTATAGTAGTTATATTCTTGTACATAGGAGTAGTATTATAGTAGTTATATTCTTGTACATAGGAGTAGTATTATAGTAGTTATGTTCTTGTACATAGGAGTAGTATTATAGTAGTTATATTCTTGTATATAGGAGGTAGTATTATAGTAGTTATATTCTTGTACATAGGTGTAGTATTATAGTAGTTATATTCTTGTACATAGGTGTAGTATTATAGTAGTTATATTCTTGTACATAGGAGCAGTATTATAGTAGTTATATTCTTGTACATAGGAGGTAGTTTTATAGTAGTTATATTCTTGTACATAGGAGCAGTATTATAGTAGTTATATTCTTGTACATAGGAGCAGTATTATAGTAGTTATATTCTTGTACATAGGAGTAGTATTATAGTAGTTATATTCTTGTACATAGGAGTAGTATTATAGTAGTTATATTCTTGTACATAGGAGTAGTATTATAGTAGTTATATTCTTGTACATAGGAGCAGTATTATAGTAGTTATATTCTTGTACATAGGAGCAGTATTATAGTAGTTATATTCTTGTACATAGGAGCATTAATTCTTGTACTTAGGAGCAGTATTATAGCACATAGCTACAGTTATATCAATATTAGCAGGTACTGGATTTGCCCTGTGCTAAGCTGTGTTGCAGGCACTGGCTTTGGTAGTAAACTATTTGCGGTATAACAAGAGATTATCTCCTGCTCGTCATCATCTGTATTAGGGGGGATTTATAAAGGGAGAAGGTCCCACAGTTCTGAAAACTTCACTAAACATTGATCACTATATTTGAACACAAAAATGAGATGCAATAGTAAAAGGTAAATGACTGTTGCCTAGGACGGATCTAATAACTTTATTGCACCTATACAGGCCATAGTCATCATGGTGTTCCTGAACGCTGTAAAAATTATTTTGGTAAAGAAACTCTTTAAAGCTCCCCCTAGTGATGGCTGAAGGCAGAGAGGATTTTATTATATTCGTCTGCATCAGTAACTGCTATATAGATAACATTATGTCATTGCAGACTGTTGGATTTAGAAGTTTTAGTTTCACTTTAATATTTCCTTTGTCACCTCTAGACCGGAGTGACGTGGCGATACCCCACAGCCAGCAGAGATGAAAACCAGCCGCCTACTGTATAATGATGAGCGGCTGATTCACAGCTTATTAACTGCTGTTCATGCACATGAAATTTTAGGAAGTGTCTGAGCTAAGTGGTTCGATATTTCAAGGATGAGATGGACTGAAGGACACAGCCATTAAGTCGGGTAGCGATATTTCTCAGAGGCCAATTAATTGTCCTTTTGCACGCCTTATAAACACTGCGCTCCGGTCTAGGGACATCCATTATCGTCATCATTTTATGTTGTGTAAGGCCAAATAACAATTTCAGCGCTGACATTTTTATCGTTGACTTGTTTTAAAGCAGCGATTGTTACCTGTGTGCATCTTACGTGTTCAGTCGCCAGCCCGGTCACCTCTCAGGCCACGGTTATACAAGTTACAAGGATCTGGACTGACACATAATGACACCTGAGGATACTTGTCTGGAGTATTTATGGGCGCAAACAATACAATCTAAACACTGGAGACCAACGGGGCCCTTGGCTGCATTATTGGGAGCTATGCCCCCCACATTCTGTAACACCCAATTCAAAGATAAGATGTAAAGGTCTCAGGTGTTGTTAATATACGCCATAGTATGGTGCTCAGGAGTCAGTAGTATACGCCATAGTATGGTGCTCAGGAGTCAGTAGTATACGCCATAGTATGGTGCTCAGGAGTCAGTAGTATACGCCATAGTATGGTGCTCAGGAGTCAGTAGTATACGCCATAGTATGGTGCTCAGGAGTCAGTAGTATACGCCATAGTATGGTGCTCAGGAGTCAGTAGTATACGCCATAGTATGGTGCTCAGGAGTCAGTAGTATACGCCATAGTATGGTGCACAGGAGTCAGTAGTATACGCCATAGTATGGTGCTCAGGAGTCAGTAGTATACGCCATAGTATGGTGCTCAGGAGTCAGTAGTATACGCCATAGTATGGTGCTCAGGAGTCAGTAGTATACGCCATAGTATGGTGCTCAGGAGTCAGTAGTATACGCCATAGTATGGTGCTCAGGAGTCAGTAGTATACGCCATAGTATGGTGCTCAGGAGTCAGTAGTATACGCCATAGTATGGTGCTCAGGAGTCAGTAGTATACGCCATAGTATGGTGCTCAGGAGTCAGTAGTATACGCCATAGTATGGTGCTCAGGAGTCAGTAGTATACGCCATAGTATGGTGTACAGGAGTCAGTAGTATACGCCATAGTATGGTGCACAGGAGTCAGTAGTATACGCCATAGTATGGTGCACAGGAGTCAGTAGTATACGCCATAGTATGGTGCACAGGAGTCAGTAGTATACGCCATAGTATGGTGCACAGGAGTCAGTAGTATACGCCATAGTATGGTGCACAGGAGTCAGTAGTATACGCCATAGTATGGTGCACAGGAGTCAGTAGTATACGCCATAGTATGGTGCTCAGGAGTCAGTAGTATACGCCATAGTATGGTGCTCAGGAGTCAGTAGTATACGCCATAGTATGGTGCTCAGGAGTCAGTAGTATACGCCATAGTATGGTGCTCAGGAGTCAGTAGTATACGCCATAGTATGGTGCTCAGGAGTCAGTAGTATACGCCATAGTATTGTGCTCAGGAGTCAGTAGTATACGCCATAGTATGGTGCTCAGGAGTCAGTAGTATACGCCATAGTATGGTGCTCAGGAGTCGGTAGTATTCGCCATAGTATGGTGCTCAGGAGTCAGTAGTATACGCCATAGTATGGTGCACAGGAGTCAGTAGTATACGCCATAGTATGGTGCACAGGAGTCAGTAGTATACGCCATAGTATGGTGCTCAGGAGTCAGTAGTATACGCCATAGTATGGTGCACAGGAGTCAGTAGTATACGCCATAGTATGGTGCACAGGAGTCAGTAGTATACGCCATAGTATGGTGCACAGGAGTCAGTAGTATACGCCATAGTATGGTGCTCAGGAGTCAGTAGTATACGCCATAGTATGGTGCTCAGGAGTCAGTAGTATACGCCATAGTATGGTGCTCAGGAGTCAGTAGTATACGCCATAGTATGGTGCTCAGGAGTCAGTAGTATACGCCATAGTATGGTGCTCAGGAGTCAGTAGTATACGCCATAGTATGGTGCTCAGGAGTCAGTAGTATACGCCATAGTATGGTGCTCAGGAGTCGGTAGTATTCGCCATAGTATGGTGCTCAGGAGTCAGTAGTATACGCCATAGTATGGTGCACAGGAGTCAGTAGTATACGCCATAGTATGGTGCACAGGAGTCAGTAGTATACATCATAGTATGGTGCACAGGAGTCAGTAGTATACGCCATAGTATGGTGCACAGGAGTCAGTAGTATACGCCATAGTATGGTGCTCAGGAGTCAGTAGTATACGCCATAGTATGGTGCTCTCTACCTGTGGCTATATCAGGACTCTCATAGCAGAGTTTTTCTTTTGATGATTCCTCCCCAGTCCTGAATCTCTATCTCAGCCTGTTCTCTCCGTTACACACTGATCAATGGTGGACATGCACTAATAAGCTGTGGCCTTGGCCAGTCCTTTTACTTCCCTGTTTTTAATCGATTGTAGACTAGGGGTGACGCTCTGCGCCTCTGCTCTGAGAGTTAACCCCTCACAGTCAGGAAGTAATGAAATAAGTTTGGCTAATGGCTGTGGAACCTCTGGTGAGTCCATTGCGCCCAGTATAATACGTGCAACTTCACCATTGTGATGTCCAAGTGCAGAAACATCCCTGTCCACAAGATCACAACTATATTTCACATGAGACCAGGACTAAGGGAACATTAGGCAGCACACTTGTTGGTCCAGCCATTGGGTGCACCAGAAGGAATGGCCGGACCCCTCCAAAGTAACTTCAGTATTTGGGCAGCATTCCCAATTTGTCTTCTGAACTTGCTTATTTTATTGTTCCTTGTTAGAATTCATGTATAATTTTATAAACTGTACAGTATGTTGGGTGAAACCCTTCATGAAGTGAAGTGTCAACAGGACTATGGATGCCATCTCCATTCTAGTTCATACCTTGGGTCAGGGGTCTGTGTGGCCGATCAATCTTGCACACCAAACTCCCCCAACCATGGCTTTATAGACCTTGCTTTGTATATTGGGGCACATTCATGCTGGGACAGAAATGAAGCCTTACCCCAAGCATGGAAGGAATATCATCCCTTGACAAACTGCACATGATTTATATTCATACTCTGGAGCTATAGAAAGCAGCGGAGATAATATAGTTCAATGTGCGGGATCTACAAGTGCCTGAAACCAGGCAGCGTCCTATCAGGTCGGACACATAATCTCTGTGCAAACAAATGATGGTGATGGGACCCTCTGCAGGAGACAAACCAAACCATTGTTTATTCAGAGGCGCCACTGAAGTTGTAGGATCGTCTGACCACCTGGAAACTTGCCTCAGATCCTCCTGCTCCGGGATAACCTGCGGCTCCTTATTATTTGTAAAGAGAAGTCCATTAATCGTCTGTCACATTGTGGAAGATTCTGTCCAGCTGTTTCCTAGTTATATTTGTCTTTTCTGGTTGACAGCTGATAAAAGGCAATTGACAGGTTGTCACCCAACTTTCCCTAGAGAGAACAAGAGGCCTGTCCAGAAATACAGCAATCTGGGAATGTCATAAAGTTGGACGTCTTGGAGTTATTCATGGAAAATAATTTGGAGTGGATTTGGAGGTAGATTCTCGATATATTCCCTCCAAATTCTGGACAGATTCTGACTCCAATCCTATTCAATGGGCGGCAGTGATGGACACTTCTTCTTTTCAGCCCCCTGAAGTGTCCAAGACTCGTGCTAGTGAGCCCCACTGCATCTAAGGCTGGTCAGCAAGCGAAGCTCCTGGTTCTATAGGAGGTCCAAAATCTGGAGAGGAGTCTAAGGCCTTAAAGAGGTCGTCCAGACTAAAATATTTTTTTTAAATTAGGGTGAGGAAGTGAAAAAAAAAAACAATAGTCACCTGTACCCAGTGCTCCGGTGTCCTCGCAGCGCAGTCCGGTCCTTCTGCTTGTCTTCTTGGACTGAAATTCCTCGCTGAGTTTGATGTCCTGGGTCCCTTCTGCTGATTGACCTGAGTGGTCTCGTGTGGTGGGGACTTTTGCCACAAGACAACTCCGGAGCTGCAGGACCGCACCGCACTGGGAGTCACCAGAGCAGCGCTTTGCTGGGGGCCCCGGGGGGGGGGGGGGGGCATTTTTACTGACCTAAGCCAGCCCAGGACAACCTGTCCTGGATTGATGGGGGATGGGGGGGGGCTTTCTGTCGTCTGCCTCAGGCGGCAAAAAGGCTAGGTTCACGCCTGCCCTGGACAACACCTTTAAATGTCTCTGTGTACCTAGCCCTATACTGTATATCGAGTCTTTCTAGTTGCCGCCCCGTTTACTATCTCTGGTCCCTCTATTGATGACGTTTGTGTTACGTTTCTGCTGTTTGCCATTACACAATATCATGCTTAGACACGTCTGCACTTAGATGTCCACTCTTCTAGCTGTGAATGAAGAAAGTGAGATGTATAAATAGTATTTACTAAGTGACGGAGCAGTTTCTAAGGGTTTTACCTGTGGGATGATGCGATTTATATTCCTCTATGATCCTCTTCCCCCACGGTCCATATAGCTGCTATCAGTCCGAACACTTGTCTATAGAAGCCGCTACTCAGGCCGCTCTCTGTCTAAGTTCCAGGTTCGATCTGCCATGCTGCGTCCTGTTCATCAACCTGTGTTTGCGCTGGGATAAATCAATAGGACAGGTCAGCAGCGCATTAATTACTTCAGAGCTGTCTCTCTACTCTTTATAAGGAAAACTACCTGCTTAAGATTAATTACCTTCTCATAGACCATCGCTGAATTGGCCCTGGAGCCTGCCGGCTGCCGCTCGTCCGTATGTCAGTGGAGCTGCCGGCCAGGCTAATCACTGTATAACAGATTTGTTGCTGCTCACACTGTGAGGACGACTCGGATGTTTGCAGGATGTGCGCTCGCTCCAGGACTTTGCATATCGGATGGCAATGAGCTTCCTCCATTACTGATAAGACCGGGTACAGAATTCTGCCTTGTGCGGAAGAAGAGTTTAAAGGTATATTTACACACTGCAGATTTGTTGCAGAACTTTCTACCACCCTTTTATTCACATGAATGAGATTTGCAGAAGAAACAACCACATTCAGATGAATGGAATTTATGGAAATTTCGGCAACAAACCTGCAATGTGAATATGCCCTTAAAGGGAAATAGTTACCCAACTAATGACAGTCCCTTATAGGTACTGCGGCTTCGCACTTTCCAAAGACGTCTTTTTTATTCTGCATTGACGCTCCATATTCAAGAAATTTAGCAGAAAACTGCATTAAAGGCGTTTCTTCTCCTGCCGAGGCGTCACTCTCCGATAATTGCCCCGAACTGCAGACAAACTGGAAGATGTGTCTCATACAGTGTGGAGTGGATCTGGTCGCCACATGGAGGGATTAAAGGCCTGAAGGAGAGGACACACCCCTAAAGCAATTTTCAGCTAATTTGCATAAAACTGGAGCTGTAATGCAGAATAAGACATATCTGGAAATGTAGAAGTCGCCCTCTGATGTGCTATCATTAGTCTGATACCGATATTCCTGCTGACAGACTCCCTTTACAAGCCACAAACTTCTGCACTGTCTGTCATTCATCCCATTGCGGAACACTACAATGTCTGATAACAGGGAGCAGTAGATTGTCAGCAGCACCAAGCGGTCTAGCACTTTATGTTTAACTAAAGTCCAAGAAAACTTGCAAAGTAATAAGTCATTTCTTGTGTTTGCTGTCAGTCGTATAATATTGTCGCCCTCCTCTCTCATTATTACTGTGTGTTCTGTGCTTTCTGTTCCTCTGTATTGACAGAAAGCTTTGACCCCGTACTGTACCGCCACTTTGTGTAGTGCCGCACGGCTTGAGTCACTGGGTTCTGGGAATTTTTGCAGCTTACCGGCCTCTCTCCACCTTGAGAGGAATGAGGGTCTTTTGTTTATAACACCCAGCAGGGGGGTCAGTCACTTACCAATTGCAGTCCGCCCACGCCTCCCCTCGACATTCAGTGTTAATTGGGGGGAAAGAAATCCTGCCTTCTGATTTTTATTTATTTACCCGTCTCCCAGGCCGATGGCTTTTTCATTTCTGAATAGTAGTTGAAGGTTATGGCTGTGTCTCAGCAGCTAAATGTGTATTTATAGCCCGCTCCCTTACCAGGCCTTTGTTTTACCTAGGCTAGGACAGCGGCTTTGCATATCAGTGGCTCAGCTGCGCCTTTCAGCTCTTTGTGCCTCTGAGTGTATTCAAATTAAGTCGGAGAATGCCTCGTAATGAACACAAAGTTCAGAACCTCCGACGGTGGCTGCCGTGTCTCGTATGCCAGCCCTCTCCCGGAGCGGGACACTCACTCTCTACTTCTGCTGCTCTGCACAACCTACCTAGCACCCACCCCGATGGTCACTTCCAGGCTCAAATCAAATTCCAACAACTTCACTGTTCAGATTTACCATCTGACGACTAATACTGTGATCAGCCCTGGGACATAATAATAATGAATTATCCAATGTATAATGTCAGGGTCATAGGTCTTGCAAGATAAGGGTAACATGGACATTCATTAGGACCCTGTGACTCTTGCAAAACCTTTGGTAAGTCCACCAGAGTAGTTATTTGGGCACCGCCATGGGTCTCCCCTCCACCCCATATAGACCACGCTAGAAGGGATGGATCCAGTGATAAGACTGAGATAATTTCTCTAAGAATTTGTGACACTGTCAGATGTTTATTATTTTCACAAATGTTGTCATGTTACGGTGACATCTCAGGGGGTTCAGGTTCTGAGATGAATGTGAAGAAGTTCTTGGGTAAACGCCGTGCCCCATCTCTCATTGGCTCTTAATGGCTCTCCTAGCTAAACAAAGGGGAATAGTGTACTGAGAGTTTTAGAGACCTCTGAGGGTCTCCGCATCCTCATGTGCCATAGGTTAAGTAGGTAACACTGACAGACTCATACGGCCAAGGACATACTTCACCCCCGCGGTTTAGGCGTTACCGTCTCTTTATCCGCACCTGTAATTCTTATGTTACAGCTCAGCGATATGTTAGTAACTCCGTTGTGTTAATGTTTTGAGTCGGCGCCGACCTCTTCCTCTACTCCTTTAAAAGATTTTACTTGTTACTACAAAGGCAGTAAATTATTCAGTCCTGAGGGTGTTTGTAATAATGTGTAAATATGACTCTGGGACGCATGATGGGTCTTTTCTTCATAAATCTTCTAGGAATAAGGTCAAGTCTTTGTTGTTGGAGAAATTGTACAATGCAGCGAATCTTGGGGAAGAAATTATACATCACAGTTACTGAAGCAAATACAGCATATTGGGGAATGTTATAAACCAGACATATCACGTGTACGGTGTGACTTCCCTCGCTGCATTGTACCAGTCTGAAAACAAAGATACAAGACAAAACACGTTTCAGTGTTTTGATAGATGGAATAATTTTTGGATCTTTGGCTGATATGTGTGTTGTGGTGGGGGCTGCGATCACCTCTGCGGGTCTGGGGAAGTGCACGGGGCTGATGAGTAATGGCTTTCATGACAATGTTATATTTCAGAGCAGAACCTCGGAGCACGGTAATTATACTGATAACAAACCTAGACCTGTGAAAACGCACGATGGTTAGTGCAGAGTCAGTGTCTCTAATACGATGGTCATTTCTGTTTTGCAGAAGAGCAGCTGCCTCACGGGTTCCCCATTATTGATATGGGGCCACAGCTCAAGGTGGTGGAGAAGACACGGACGGCCACAATGCTCTGCGCTGCCAGTGGAAATCCCGATCCTGAGATCTCCTGGTATAAGGACTTCCTTCCTGTGGACACCGCCACCAGTAATGGAAGGATTAAGCAGCTCCGCTCAGGTACGACTAGTGGTCTAGCTAATAATAATGGCTAAAAGCGATGGCTCCCCCACAAAGACCCGACCTCAGCACCCAAGCTCTGACCACACATCAGTTATTTATTGGCTTTCGCAGGGGTGTTTTTGCCGCCCATTTACCTCCAAAACAAGGCAATTGCAGATTAAGAGCATTTTTCAAAAATATCAAAGTCATGATTAAAGGGATGGTTCAACCAGAAGCGTCCCCCTCATCTATCTGGTAGGTGGCTAGAAGTATTTGGGTGGAAGCCTCAATGGAGCTTGTACCCAGTTGGTCCATCTTGCAGCTGAAAGTAAAAGGTTGACCAAGGTCCCCCGATGTGGCAACCAGTGGGGTTCCCAAAAGTCACGACAAATACTTCAGACTGTTCACCTTTACCTTTAAGATACAATATTGTCTATAGTCTCCCACATCTCATTATGACAACATGGAGGCCGTTCTGACAAAGTGGGGACTTCTTTTTGCAGAGCATCTCCCTAGTGCAAGGAAAAGGGTGCGAAGTTTATATTTAGAGGGGAGCTATTCATTGTTTTTTTGGGGCTGGTCTTATACCCCAGGCTGGTGTTATGAGCAATATTATCTGTGCTGGGGTCACGTCTTGTGTCTGTGCACATGGGTATCATTCCTTGGTTGTCTTCAGAGTATTGAGCTAATGAAGCCAGTGGCCGTTACCTGAGCGTGCCGCCATCGCTCACCTCCGCTATATTATCACATCCGTCAGCACAATGTCTCTTACTCTCCATGCTCTTCTGTTGTAATCGGTGGTTGGCGCGGCTGCTCCAATCTTTCTTTGACAAACTTTATTATTGGTAAAGTCTGTGTAATTACTGAACTGATTCCGACACTTAGATTGAGGCTGTGCCCCCAACACTCACTACAGAGATAGGAGGGGGCTAATTACAATTATAAATCTTGCGCTTATGGAGGAACTGCTGTGACCTTTCAGCTTCTCCCTGCCGCAAACAGGTCGTAATCTTGCTATGTTTGCGTGCAAAGAAAATATCAGCCATGTTAATTATTTTTAACAGCGTTATACAGCAGGACGTGAATGTGGGGAAGAAAGGGCAACGTTATCATTAGAATCTGTTATATCAACACAATCATTAACGCAGTGACGGAGACTGTGCACCGAGTAAGAGCAACCCTCCTAAATCACTGCCAACACCAGACTCTGCATTTACAGCCGGGCAGTATTATAGTAGTTATATTCTTATACATAGGAGCAGTATTATAGTAGTTATATTCTTATACATAGGAGCAGTATTATAGTAGTTATATTCTTGTACATGGGGCAGTATTATAGAAGTTATATTCTTGTACATAGGAGTAGTATTATAGTAGTTATATTCTTGTACATAGGAGTAGTATTATAGTAGTTATATTCTTATACATAGGAGCAGTATTATAGTAGTTATATTCTTATACATAGGAGCAGTATTATAGTAGTTATATTCTTGTACATGGGGCAGTATTATAGAAGTTATATTCTTGTACATAGGAGGTAGTATTATAGTAGTTATATTCTTGTACATAGGAGGTAGTATTATAGTAGTTATATTCTTATACATAGGAGCAGTATTATAGTAGTTATATTCTTGAACATAGGAGTAGTATTATAGTAGTTATATTCTTGTACATAGGAGTAGTATTATAGTAGTTATATTCTTGTACATAGGAGTAGTATTATAGTAGTTATATTCTTGTACATAGGAGGTAGTATTATAGTAGTTATATTCTTGTACATAGGAGCAGTATTATAGTAGTTATATTCTTGTACATAGGAGTAGTATTATAGTAGTTATATTCTTGTATATAGGAGTAGTATTATAGTAGTTATATTCTTGTACATAGGAGGTAGTATTATAGTAGTTATATTCTTGTACATAGGAGCAGTATTATAGTAGTTATATTCTTATACATAGGAGCAGTATTATAGTAGTTATATTCTTATACATAGGAGCAGTATTATAGTAGTTATATTCTTGTACATGGGGCAGTATTATAGAAGTTATATTCTTGTACATAGGAGCAGTATTATAGTAGTTATATTCTTGTACATAGGAGGTAGTATTATAGTAGTTATATTCTTGTACATAGGAGGTAGTATTATAGTAGTTATATTCTTATACATAGGAGCAGTATTATAGTAGTTATATTCTTGTACATAGGAGTAGTATTATAGTAGTTATATTCTTGTACATAGGAGTAGTATTATAGTAGTTATATTCTTGTACATAGGAGTAGTATTATAGTAGTTATATTCTTGTACATAGGAGGTAGTATTATAGTAGTTATATTCTTGTACATAGGAGCAGTATTATAGTAGTTATATTCTTGTACATAGGAGTAGTATTATAGTAGTTATATTCTTGTACATAGGAGCTGTATTATAGTAGCTATATTCTTGTACATAGGAGCAGTATTATAGTAGTTATATTCTTGTACATAGGAGTAGTATTATAGTAGTTATATTCTTGTATATAGGAGTAGTATTATAGTAGTTATATTCTTGTACATAGGAGGTAGTATTATAGTAGTTATATTCTTGTACATAGGAGCAGTATTATAGTAGTTATATTCTTGTACATAGGAGTAGTATTATAGTAGTTATTTTCTTGTACATAGGAGTAGTATTATAGTAGTTATATTCTTGTACATAGGAGCAGTATTATAGTAGTTATATTCTTGTACATAGGAGTAGTAATATAGTAGTTATATTCTTGTACATAGGGGCAGTATTATAGTAGTTATATTCTTGTACATAGGAGGTAGTATTATGGTAGTTATATTCTTGTACATAGTAGGTAGTATTATAGTAGTTATATTCTTGTGCATAGGAGGTAGTATTATAGTAGTTATATTCTTGTACATAGGAGTAGTATTATAGTAGTTATAGCCTTGTACATAGGAGTAGTATTATAGTAGTTATATTCTTGTACATAGGAGTAGTATTATAGTAGTTATATTCTTGTACATAGGAGCAGTATTATAGTACTTATATTCTTGTACATAGGAGTAGTATTATAGTAGTTATATTCTTGTACATAGGAGTAGTATTATAGTAGTTATATTCTTGTACATAGGAGTAGTATTATAGTACTTATATTCTTGTACATCGGAGTAGTATTATAGTACTTATATTCTTGTACATAGGAGCAGTATTATAGTAGTTATATTCTTGTACATAGGAGGTCGTATTATAGTAGTTATATTCTTGTACATAGGAGGTAGTATTATAGTAGTTATATTCTTGTACATAGGAGGTAGTATTATAGTAGTTATAGCCTTGTACATAGGAGTAGTATTATAGTAGTTATATTCTTGTACATAGGAGTAGTATTATAGTAGTTATATTCTTGTACATAGGAGTAGTATTATAGTAGTTATATTCTTGTACATAGGAACAGTATTATAGTAGTTATATTCTTGTACATAGGAGGTAGTATTATAGTAGTTATATTCTTGTACATAGTAGGTCGTATTATAGTAGTTATATTCTTGTACATAGGAGGTAGTATTATAGTAGTTATAGCCTTGTACATAGGAGTAGTATTATAGTAGTTATATTCTTGTACATAGGAGGGAGTATTATAGTAGTTATATTCTTGTACATAGGAGTAGTATTATAGTAGTTATATTCTTGTACATAGGAGTAGTATTATAGTAGTTATATTCTTGTACATAGGAACAGTATTATAGTAGTTATATTCTTGTACATAGGAGGTAGTATTATAGTAGTTATATTCTTGTACATAGTAGGTCGTATTATAGTAGTTATATTCTTGTACATAGGAGGGAGTATTATAGTAGTTATATTCTTGTACATAGTAGGTCGTATTATAGTAGTTATATTCTTGTACATAGGAGGTAGTATTATAGTAGTTATAGCCTTGTACATAGGAGTAGTATTATAGTAGTTATATTCTTGTACATAGGAGGGAGTATTATAGTAGTTATATTCTTGTACATAGGAGTAGTATTATAGTAGTTATATTCTTGTACATAGGAGTAGTATTATAGTAGTTATATTCTTGTACATAGGAATAGTATTATAGTAGTTATATTCTTGTACATAGGAGGTAGTATTATAGTAGTTATATTCTTGTACATAGTAGGTCGTATTATAGTAGTTATATTCTTGTACATAGGAGGTAGTATTATAGTAGTTATAGCCTTGTACATAGGAGTAGTATTATAGTAGTTATATTCTTGTACATAGGAGGGAGTATTATAGTAGTTATATTCTTGTACATAGGAGTAGTATTATAGTAGTTATATTCTTGTACATAGGAGTAGTATTATAGTAGTTATATTCTTGTACATAGGAGTAGTATTATAGTAGTTATATTCTTGTACATAGGAGTAGTATTATAGTAGTTATATTCCTGTACATAAGGGCAGTATTATAGTAGTTATATTCTTGTATATAGGAGGCAGTATAACAAGTATTATATGACCTGACATGCTATGTAACGTGTTCCGTGGTTTCGTATATGTTAATATAATTGTGTACAGACAGAATTCCAGTTCTGTACTATAGTGCTTTCTGGCTCTGGTGATATTACAGGTTAATTATCCTGAATAATAGTAATAGTAATAACTCTACATGGTTATGCTGCACTTTACTCCACTTATTGTTCCCTTTTTTCTGTATCTTTGCAATAAGCTTGTTGAGCTCCACTATTGCTGAACAAAGGCCTTGGAAACAATGACAGAGGATTGAGTGCTGAACATGAGGTGCTGCAGGCACATGAAATGCCTCTAAACAACACAAAAAACTCTACACAATAGTGAAAATACTGATAATAGACTTAGCATGGTCGGTTAATGCATGAGATCAAGTATCAGATACAGTTAAGTATATTTAGTCATCATTAGAGAAAGGGGGAGCAGCAGTGACTGTAGAGGGCGCGAGGACCTGGCTACCTGAATTTTATTTAGCCTGACTCTTTGCACATTGTCGTAGATAGTTCAGAAGTGAATTCTGTTCATCTGCACTTGGTGGAGATAAACACAGCTGAGGTCTTAGTATAGAAATAAAAAAAAAAAGGTTATTTCCTTTTGCGAATCCTCCTGCAGCCCCTCCAGATGTCTCTCTGGATCAATTCAGCAGGTAGTTCTGCTCTCTAGGTTCACACCTGGGCTCGGGTTTCCATTCTTAAGGTACGCTTCAGGACTCGGAAAACGGAAACCCAATCCACTTACAAAGAAGTTACTATAATGGGGTCCACCGAGTTTCCGTCTGAAGAATGCAGAGAGAAAAGTTCTGTTTACAAACACAATGGGGGACGGAATCTCTGAATGGACACGGAGCGCTGGTGCAAATCCAATCTGGAGGGGATCTCTGGTCTGTTCAGAATGGTCTCTCTTCATGGCAAACTCTGGTCATGGTGTCTTATGGTTTTTCCAGTAACTGCTCATCTCAAGTTTTGTTCAAAGTGGGTTTCAGAGTTTGGTCTCTGGTCCTGGTGGGCTCGGGTTATAATGACCTTTAACCATTGCAGCATCTAGTTATTTTGTGCTTGCATATGGTCAAGGTGGGTACTGACTAGTTCTGGCCATGGCAGGGTCCTATTTGTTCACATATTCACCTCCATTGTTGGAGTTCTTTAAAGGATGGCAACTTATTTTTTTCAGATATAGAAACCAGTAAGGCGCTGGACACCCATCATTGTACAGGGCCATTCTAGAACTTTCTTCTAAGCTTTTCTCCTTCAGTCCCTCACCATTTGTAAGATCTCTGCTTGCTGTCAGTGTTAGTCACTTGCTGTTACAATGTGTCTGTGCAGGTCCAAGCGTTGAACCTGATGTCCCCGGGGTCAGGGCAGGGAGAGACTGCAGAACATATTTTAGTTTGCGAGCTCTGTAATTAAATATAATCCTCCTCTCATGAACCGTCAGTTTTGCTCTTTCTGGATGGACAGAATTTGGTCACTGGGGAAGAAGATTGAAAATGGAGCTTTTTGTTTCTGCTGGAGCTTTCATTCCTACATGGAGCTGGTGGAAAGGCTTTGAAGTAGTCGGGTTGCAGACCCCTATTGTCCATATAATACTCCCAGTGCCTGTCGTGGGCTGCAGGGCATCAGATGTCTGATGGACTCTGTGAATCAATGTAAAGTGCTTTGATATTCTGCTTTCTTCTTTTTCGTGTTTGTTTAACTCTCTATGTCCTGAAATAACACAGAACAATAACACCCCGTCCAAAAACCCACAACTGTCTGAATGTCAGACAGCGGCACAAAAGACCATTGACCTTTAATCCAAGCTGGCTGATAAGTCACACAGATACAGAATGTTCTCTGCACTGACACAAAGTGAGATTAATAACCCGCTGCTTAATTAGAGAGCGTGCTATTGTAAAGCTGGTGTCTGCCATTACATGTCCAGCTCTTGCTAAGGTAGACATAGAGAAAACAAGGCGCTCAGAGCATGGAGACGCCAATAAGTGTCTGCACATGACTCCCCCAGTACATAGAAATGGGTGGCAATAATACATGTCCTCACCAGCCTATGTCATCAGCTCTCATAGTCACATCCTATTTCCATTCACCCCCCGTCATGGGCAGTCATACACTAGGATGGGAGCATTGATGTGTATGACAACCCCGGACCTGACACACATCAGACTATTGTCACAAGGTCTCCAGGACACAACTACTTTAGGTACAGAAGCCGTCACATAAGACGTTAGATAAGTGTCCGCTCTCCCAGTGGACTGGTTGGATTTTCATGCCCAATACTTTGTTCCTTAGCGGAGCATCATCCTTATCATGGGTAATATCCTTTCATATATGTCTCTGCTTCTGGCAAAGACCTTCATCGCAAAAAATCTCAAATATTAAGTGGAGGAATTTATTGTGACCAGTTTTCCTTTACACTGAAGGGCGGTGCGTAGGTGACATTCGGATGTTCTCCTTTACACAGCACAAGTGTACAATCTTCTCCTCGCCCTGAAATCTGACTGCAAATCAAAGCTTGATGAGATGACATATAAAATATTATCATGCGTAGCCGATGCTTAACCTTCACAGTTCTGGCATCTCTCACAAATGATGGTTACCATGACCCGAGACAGATGGAAATGCCAGGCTGCTGTCTGGACGAAAAGCCAATGAAGTGATTTCATTTTATATTCAGCTAGAAAACTCTGCAACGAAGCCTGGAAAACTCGGACAATGCAAAAGCGAACACATTGGGGATGTCCAAGCTATGGTTGTGTGCAGGATGGACGCTCAGCCGGTCTGTGGGTTACGTCTACTGTGCGTCATAACATCTGTGGGAAGTCTCCGCCAGTCACCGATACCGGGCAACGATGCAAAACCTGCACCAACCCCTCCGTGTAGTGCCGCTATACTGTGATGTGTTGTGGTCTGGGTGTGACTGTCACCTCGCCACCTCCCATACTTAAGGTGAAAGACAACAGTTAAGTCTTATTAAAACATCCATCAGATGGGTTTAAGAATTTCTACCGCAATTGTACGGCAACCTTAAAGATCAAAGTACATTTGTGGGGGCGATTGTACTCCCTGCCCAATATGGTGGGTACACAGCAACTCTGCGGGTTTTGCTGCAGGTGTGAATATTTTTGCAATAACATTCCTATAAGATAGGCTTTCATGGTGAGAGGACAACTCCCTGAAATCCTCCTTACATCTTGTGAGTCATCGGGTAAGTACCGGGTGCCAGTATCCCTATTATCAGTGACAGATTTCCAACCACAGACTGTCAGACCTGATCCTGCCAGATGAAAGGTGGGAAATTATCATTTGGGAGATGCATGGGTTAAAAAACTGCATTTGGATGGGATGCGCAGCAGAGGGAATTGTGGGGGATTTTGGCTCATTTAATGAGAGGAAAGGCTCAATTGTATTGTCTCCATGACGACTGCATTTCATTCCCGTTCTCCTTGTGCGAGGAAACTGCTGGAGAAAGTTTGATATTGCTTTGGCAGAGCTCAGTGCAAATATTGGCTTGGCGCTGCCGAAAATCCCAGCCACCCTGTGTGATATTAGTGAGAGGACTGGAATGGTGGAGACGACTCCAGATTGTTCACTTCTTGCATTTAAGCTGCAAGTTTTTTTGGTTTTTTTTCTGCTAAAAATAACATTTTTATTTCAGGTAAAAACGCATCGACAAGCGGTGTCTGTGTGTGAGGGGCACAAACTAAACCACTAACAGCCGGTGCACCGAGGGTTTATTCAATGACACAGCACGGAGGACACGGCACAAGCTGGGGCCCATTCATGTGTATATCGGGCCCCGAGGCCTGGAGCGGGCAGGAGTTGTATCCACATTCAGGGTTATTAGGGTGGAGGTCCCGATGGCCGCAGGTGATTCCCCCCTTCTAAGCCATTGATCATCTGCAGAGAATATACCCAGGAGCTCCAATCTATGTAATAGACCAGAGGGGGCGCTATGTATGAGTATTACTACTGTCCTGACTCCTGTGTTCTAGGCACCACATTAGAGTTTTCTTACCCCGGGCAGGTCCTATTTGTTACTATAGGGAGGGTCCTCACAGGAGGTTGACATAATGGGACTTACGTCATGAATCCATGAAATAATAGGAACCTCTGAATCTCTGGATCCATAGAAGACATGGGCCTGACCCTCAGAGTTTATGTCTTGTATTGATATTTGAGGAAACCCCTTTACCAGCCATTGATCCTCCCCAGCATTCGGCGTGTGCTCCGTGCTGTGTTATTGGATAAGCCTGACTTCACGTCACACTCTCCGATCCTATATATTAATTCTGTGTAATTCCTTCTCTTGGGTAGACCTGTTTGTAACCTCTTCTGATAACCTCTGTATGACACAAGATGTCTATGGAGAGGTTCATCAGCCGTTCTCCCCCCCTCCCCCGTATCTTTGATGTCCCTGTATCTCCGTATACTTATTACTAACAGCTTCTTTCTAATCTTATTTGCATTCACATTACCTCACCAGGTGGTACACCGATCAGAGGTAAGAATGCCGGGGTCTTCACCGTGCCACGTCCATCATCTCGCCATCACCTCATCCGTAGTCACAAATAACAATCTTACATTCTTGTGCTGAAAGAACTCGGCCGAGGAGCTGACAATCTGGCTGTACCCTTTTGTCCTGTAGACTCAGTTTACTGACTGCAGAGTTAGCTGATTTTTTGGTTTTTTCTTCCTATATTTTAGCTCATTGAGATGTATAAATTTAGTGTATAAAATACAGAGCAGTCTAATGCTGGGGGAATAGAAGGCCCCGTCCTCCCCTCAGCTCCTGGGCCATTGGGTTCTCACTATTGGACGCCCCCCCCCCCCCCCCCCCAAGATAATCCGCAGATGCAGATCTGATTTGTAAGATATCTGGTGTATAGCTGAGCGTCTTTCCTTCTTCCATAAAAAGGGTACAACCTTGGTATAAAGATCCTCCAAGCCGGTCATTGGTCTTGTCCATCCATCACTGTCGTCAACCCAACAACCCCCAACACTGTCCTAACCACTAACACTTCATCCGATACTTCAGGATTTGGCGGTGTCTTTATGTGTGGGTAAACAATGTGCATATGTTATTATAATACGATTATTAGACTGTACAGATATGGAATATCTTCTCCCCAGGACTCAGCGAGTTACTACAGGTTACCCATCGGCCTGTAATACACCACTACTATATCACATTAGCTTTCAGATCACTTACAGATATTGACCTGTCATGGCGTCACTTGTAAAGTGTTTGAACTGCAGGAGAACATAGAAATATATATATATATATATATGTGTGGTGAGGGGAAACTCGTCCTCCTCCTGCACCACAGCGTCACCGGACAGCGGCTGTCATCTTGTTGGGCCATAAGTACTGTCACCCCTTGTACCAGGGGTGAATGAAACACTTAGATCTCCAGGAGAATGGCGGAGTAAGACGTGAGGATGGTCCCTCCACGTGTAGCCCAGTATTGAGCTCTGGGGTCATGTTTTGCCACCTGGACACTGACCAGTAAATGACCACAATCATGTCTCTGTCCTGTAGGGTGTTTGGCAGATTCTCTGTTACTATAAGGCGTTATAATTGGGATGATCCTGAACTCCAATGAACCTTTAGCATTATCCCGCCATCCCCATGTCCGTCTAGATGTGCTACATAGACATGATGGCCGCCATGTGAGACGTCCTCTCATCACTCAGGACCACAGAGGAGACTCCGAAGAGACTTTTCACATCTTCCCTGCAGGCACTTTCACACCAGCTGATAGGACTCTTGTATGCACTTAGAAGAACTTGGCACCGATCCCTCCAGACTAATTAAAGGCCTCGTTAATGTCCCCGTATTCTAGTATTGAAGTTGCATGAGCCAAGCAAGATGACTTTAATAACGGGTTTTCGGTCTATGTCCCGTAGGACAGTGGTTGAAAATTAATTACAGGATTGGTTTGTGCCACCAGAACAGGGTCGCAGATTTTAATTTGTTCTTCTTTTTTCTTTCCATTTTTTATGTTTTTTCTCAGGAGCTTTGCAGATTGAAAGCAGTGAAGAATCCGATCAGGGAAAGTATGAATGTGTGGCTACCAACAGTGCCGGAACGCGCTACTCCGCTCCCGCTAACCTCTACGTGCGTGGTAAGAACTCCACCCCAATAGGGATCACCAACCATGGAGCGCTGCTAACAGTCGTCTTTACAGGACTCGGCACAGCAGCCAATGTGCCCCTTCTATCGGTGATGGTCTTGGGTGTGTGTACGTGATGGCGAACTGTTTTGTGGGTGAATGTGATATAGTGTTTGTGTTTCTGTGGTGTCGGAGTGTCTTGTACAAGGCTGTAGGTTGCGTATTCTTTAGATTGTAAACTGGTCTGTCCACTGCAGAACCGTTCTCTATGGTACGTTGGTGTAGAGCGGGAAATCTCACCATCTTTCTTCATTGTTGGTGCCGACCACTACCCAGCGCAGTCACTGTATACAATAGAAATACCTGCATGCAGGGCTGGGTATACAGAACGTCTTTTTACTGATGACCCGCAGGCACGTTTTCAATGAGTAGCATTTCTACTAGAGATGAGCAAACCAATTCATAGAGGGTCAGGCTTGCTATTAACTGTCCAAAGATCTGGGGTTCACCACTCATGAGGCATTATTATTCTCTAGGGTCAGTTTATACCCCGGACTAAACCCTGATGCCCCTCCCCCCCATCTCTCCTAGGCTCCCTTGTGGCTTTTGGCGTCTGTTCTTCTGGGTGGTGTCAGCTCTTCCAGTTTGGCAGTACAATTGTGCTTTGAAGCAAAGTGGCGGGCGATCCTTACATATTTTTGCAAAATGCTGCACCAATCTGTATTGTCTACTGTGTCAGAAAACCAGAGGATTTCCATTTAGGCTGTGGTTACACAGAGACTCCTGTCACAACAACATAGATTGCTATGAGACTCTGCGACTCCCCAGGTTGTCACCATTCATAATACCTGGTGTCAGGATTACATTAATTTAGTGACTGACTTACCAATACAAACCTTAAAGGTTCAGCCCCTCATCGCCCCCTTCTATCTCAGCAGATTTTGCAGTGTTTTATGAGGATTTCTCATTATCCAGAGAACTCACTGTGTCTAATGTGTATGGGTGTATGAGCTACAATTAGCACATCCAGTGACGCCCAGTGCACGGCTCTGACTATACTGGGAATAAGCTGTTATATTTGGGTTCTCTCAGAACAAACAAGGAAATATTTGCTTGTGTTTAAAGGGAACCTGTCAGGGCATTATTGGGCCCCGCAGCAGCTGCTGCCTCCAGTGTTGCACTTTACACTCATGTCCCTGATTTCTGATGCCAAATACAAAGAGCGCACAATAGACAAGTTACGTACGTCAGCCAGGTTCTCCCTTCTCTCCTGAAATCCTGTCTACACTGAGCGGCGAGCTGGTGGGGCGTGCAGGACAAGGCAGTCACTAGGAAGGGACCCGGCTAACAAAGGAAACTTGTCTATTACACCCCATAGATGTGATATCGTGCAGGGACCAGGACTAGGAAGCCAAAGTGCTGCACACTGTGACTACTTCAGATATGATATAACTTTGGATTTTTGCATTGGTTATCTGATTCAGGGACACGGTTCTGGCTATAGGAGCTGCTGGTGCTGGATTACCTCCCATAGGCCCAGTATCGCCCCAATTGGACCCAAGTGAGAACATGATACACATAAGTTCTGCTCTCCTGTGTCCTATCACTTCATTGACATGGTGGGGAGACATGTTGTGTATCTGTACAATGACCATCTTTTCTTTTTGTTATAACTTTTAGGACACCTCCATCTAAATAGAGTGACCAGAGTAGTAGAGGCTTCTGCAGTGGATTGTTGTAGCCCTGGCGTACCTGCACTGTATGAATGGTCTGGTGTAGTGCAGACATGTCGGATTGCCGCTGTGTGTGCACTGTCTGGCTTGTGTGTCTGTCACGTACACATGCACTTTTCTGTTTTTACTCTCTCTGTGTTTCTCCTTGTCTTTCTACTACCTCGTCATCCTCATCGCACCGCCATCCAATCAAACCTCCATCTCTCAGATCAGCGAGAAGGTTGGTCCCTTTCACTTCTTATCCAGATACAGATTGGCACGTCTGGTCCGAACCCACCCCCTGTGGGGTAAAACAGCAGATCCGGGCTCCAAACAGAGCTTTTTCTTCTGCAGAACCCCTCCCAGATCCTCCCTCATTGCTGTCCTCTCCCCTGTGACTCTGGTGCCTGCCTGTAATATGTGCCTGCTAGTGCAGTCCCCTCAGTGCACGCTGAGATGTGCATGACCCCTGCCCGCACCCCCTGCCACTTCCTCTTCTTACCCAACCCTCCGTTTACCTCCTTAGCTTGGTGCAGTTTTTGTTAGACTGTGATCTTATCTTTGCACCTTGGATACTTGCAGGACATTGTGCTCATAACATCTTCATAACCATTCATTGTTTGCAGCTCTTCGCACTGGCCGTAGTTTCCGTTACTTGTCATGATACTTTCCAGGCTCGTAATTTCGGGAATTACTTCTGGAAATTTTAAATGAGAAACTTGTTAGCCAAGAAAAATGTAATTTCATAACATATGAGGAAATATGGAATAGTAGAAGAGAATCTGGATAGAAACCTACAGCAACATTGCATTTTAAAGGATATGAATGAAAGAGAAAACTTATACACAACAGATATGTGAGGCCGCCCGTCTCATAGAGGATGTAAAAGCTCAGTGGTTAAGAGCGCCATCTCCAGTGCACATGATAAATGCTCAGTCCCCATTGCTAAAGCTGGACATGATTATACAGGGATTAGAGACAAGCTCCTGATCTTGTGTTTCTGCACTTTTATTATAAATACACTTTGTAGAGCAGCATCTGCCCTAGTGGTGATGATATAGGTACATAACATTTACATCTGTCCTAGTGGTGATGATATAGGTACATACATTCACATGTGTCCTAGTGGTGATGATATAGGTACATACGTTTACATGTGCCCTAGTGGTGATGATATAGGTACATACATTTACATCTATAGTAGTCGTGATGATATAGGTACATACATATACATCTATAGTAGTGGTGATGATATAGGTACATACATTTACATCTGTCCTAGTGGTGATGATATAGGTACATACATTCACATGTGTCCTAGTGGTGATGAAATAGGTACATACATTTACATGTGTCCTAGTGGTGATGATATAGGTACATACATTCACATGTGTCCTAGTGGTGATGATATAGGTACATATATTTAGATGTGTCGTAGTGGTGATGATATAGGTACATACATATACATCTATAGTAGTGGTGATGATATGGGTATATACATTTACATCTGTAGTAGTGGTGATGATGTAGGTACATACATTTACATCTATAGTAGTCGTAATGATAAAGGTACATACATTTACATCTGTAGTAGCGGTGATGATATAGGTACATACATTTACATCTGTAGTAGTCGTGATGATATAGGTACATACATTTACATCTGTAGTAGTGGTGATGATATAGTTACATACATTTACATCTGTAGTAGTGGTGATGATATAGGTACATACATTTACATCTATAGTAGTCGTGATGATGTAGGTACATACATTTACATCTATAGTAGTGGTGATGATACAGGTACATACATTTACATCTATAGTAGTGGTGATGATATAGGTACATACATTTACATCTGTAGTAGTGGTGATGATATAGGTACATACATTTACATCTATAGTAGTGGTGATGATATAGGTACATACATTTACATCTGTCCTAATGGTGATGATATAGGTACATACATTTACATCTATAGTAGTCGTGATGATACAGGTACATACATTTACATCTGTAGAAGTGGTGATGATGTAGGTACATACATTTACATATGTAGTAGTGGTGATGATATAGGTACATACATTTACATCTGTAGTAGTGGTGATGATATAGTTACATACATTTACATCTGTAGTAGTCGTGATGATATAGGTACATACATTTACATCTGTAGTAGTGGTGATGATATAGTTACATACATTTACATCTGTAGTAGTCGTGATGATATAGGTACATACATTTACATCTATAGTAGTCGTGATGATGTAGGTACATACATTTACATCTATAGTAGTGGTGATGACACAGGTACATACATTTACATCTATAGTAGTGGTGATGATATAGGTACATACATTTACATCTGTAGTAGTGGTGATGATATAGGTACATACATTTACATCTATAGTAGTGGTGATGATATAGATACATACATTTACATCTGTCCTAATGGTGATGATATAGGTACATACATTTACATCTATAGTAGTCGTGATGATACAGGTACATACATTTACATCTGTAGAAGTGGTGATGATGTAGGTACATACATTTACATATGTAGTAGTGGTGATGATATAGGTACATACATTTACATCTATAGTAGTGGTGATGATGTAGGTACATACATTTACATGTGTCGTAGTGGTGATGATATAGGTACATACATTTACATGTGTCATAGTGGTGATGATATAGATACATACATTTACATCTATAGTAGTGGTGATGATGTAGGTACATACATTTACATGTGTCGTAGTGGTGATGATATAGATACATACATTTACATCTATAGTAGTTTGTGATGATGTAGGCACATAGTGTTTCTATCCTGTAAGGAATAACATAAATCTGCATAATGTCCCCATACTGGTAATGCTACACGGACAGAACCAGCCTTGCTTTGCCATTTGCTATCTCTTGTATGTGAAGGGCACTGTTACCATCAGGCTGGTGTTCTCCTCCATTTTTGGCTATGCCAGGCAGAGTTGGTGACCTGTTCTGGTTCACATGAGAAAATGTAATGGGGCCGTCTCTTTACCCCCATTAAAGCCGCATCATATCTGTCTACCTACAGTAGCAAGTTTGGCACCTTTGTCCATGCTGAGAGTATGTTTCCCAACACGTGTTCCCCTTTAGCATTTCTCAGCATGAGGTGAGGGTGGTCCCGGAGGGAGGAGGTTTGCTATCTGTTTGGCTGCGGATAATGACACGTCCATTTTCTTTTAGCTGTGTTCCTGGAAGCTTCTCTGCTCATCCAGGCATTTAATTATTGCTCTGCGACTCTGCAAGGTCATATATTAAAGAGTTCTTTTATCTCCGTGCCGCGGATCTGCTCCTTTTCCCTCCCTCCCCTTCATGTTATTTTCATCTGAGAAATTTCCCTGAGCGAATGCAAATTGCAGAGTATGGCCGCCCCTTCTGAACTCTGGTGTGTGATCGTCTGAGCACCGAGCCCTCTCTGAAACCACAGTCCAGTAATGACAAACCATCCCCTCAATCTATCCAGTCTGCTAAATCATTTATCTTACATATCATCTAAAACCAGGCAGGAAATTGTCTACAAAATGTCAGGACTGATGGCTGCGCAAATTGTGGGAAGTCACTGAAATGGATCCGGTCTGCACTTCTTGAACTTTTAAGTGTAACGCGGCTGTCATCAGTAACGGTAGGCGGAGGGGACACATACAACCCAATGAGTTTGCAAACCACTGGAAGCCAATGTCTACAACACAAGCCGCACCGACAGCCATTTCCTGATGGTTTTATCATTTACATGCAGTTCAGTTTGAGGAGAATGAAGAGTCATTTGTCATTGTTCTCACTAATGCACAAGCAGATGAAGGAGACGGACGACGGCCATTTACTGTATCGCATTGTTTAGCATACACATTATCCAAGAGAGGGTCGGGAAAAGAAGTCGTGTCCAACAACATAGTCTGACAGATATTCAGGGCTCCGGTAAGTGAGTGTCCCGAAATACCCTGATCTTCTTGCAAGGCATTGGGTGAGCTGTAAAATAAAGGCCTATAGATATCCCTCCGTGGGGTCCTACAAGTAAGCGATTTCCCCATGAAATGATTTATGCAGATTTTTTTGCTGCAGCGTTTGGCCTACAGTCGCCTTTATCCTGCAATGCTGAGGGGTAGCTTTGTGTCCGGGCTTTAATGTCTCTATATAATGAGGCTCCTCCATCTACTAAAGGTGGAAGATTCAATGCAGCATTTCAGTGAAGAGAGTATCCTCTGCTTTATTCTGATAACCAGCTCGACAATTAGACACAATAGTGGAATTTAATGGCTTAGAATAAAGATTAATCTCTAAAAGTGACCATGAGGGCGCCCCGAGGACCGGACTATGAATCACCACTTTAAAGAGTCCTGACATATAAAGCCAGGAAGGAATCTTCTATAGGTGTTAAGCTGAAAGAGGCGATTCAGGAACACAATGTCTATCAAAGACGGCGCCGTGGGATTGACTTACAAAATATGTAAAACTCTGGACTTGAGCAGTTCTTACATTTTCCTCTGCATGAACGGGATATAATCAGAGGTGATTGACGGTCTTCTACCTGGCTCAGAAATCTCAGTCCTGCTCTGACCAAGCATGCGAGCGCGGCTTATAGCCCTTGATATGAATATCATTTCCATCCGAGAGCTCTAATGTCTCCTGAGGATTGTACATTATTCTTTTGTCTTCCATTATCTGTAAAGTACTGTCCTCTAAACTGTCCCACCGAGCTCAGTGCCAAGCCAAGCACAGCACATTGACAATACTGCCATAGGTACTTCAGAGTCAATTAACACTTCACGTTACTGTCAGCTCCCAACCTCTGCATTGACGCTTTATGGTCTGCTTGCTCAGCTCACTCGTCTCCTACGTTGTTCGTTGACAACAATATTGGAGGCGTCTTGGTATCGGCCCATCTATATACAACAGGAATGACACATAAACACATCTCCTGCATTTAGGCCGAGCTAGTACCTGTGAGTATCATGTAGCATAAAAAGAGGGTGTAAATACCAATTCTGCCATCTCCAAAGATCACCCACAACGGATCCATCCCTCCTACAGCAGATAAATCCACAGGAACGTTATCATCGTGCTTTCTCCATGAAGTACAGGGTGTTTGTATCAGTAAACAATGAAATGCACATTTTAAGGCTCTAACTGGCATTTTATTAGATAAAATGGAGAATTCTATAATAAAGCCCATAAACCGTGGCTTCACATAAAGGCTTTTCTAGCAGTTTGGAGCAGACCCAATACTTCTCATTGGCATACTGCTTCCTTCTCTCCCTTCCTGTGGATTCATCGGAGACGAGTGTAAGGTGATGCCACCATCCGTGGTGTTATCAGGATGGCACAGCGCTCATGCCATCTCTGGGGATGGAAGAAATGGGATTGTGTAGCCAGTTAATGCACTGAGGTCACCAAAGAGCGCAATGTGAGATGCGCCTGGCGAGTTGGACATCACTGATCATGGGATTGGGAAATGAATCCCGTCTTCTGAGCACCACAGACTGTAATTGCACGCTAATGCCTGCTGAATTATTAAATAGGCCTCAGTCTTCCTCCTGCTGCTCCTCTGCACCGGGCTTGTCTAGTCCTCGCACAATGAGGGAAATTGTGGTCACAGGAGGGACTTTAAGTGCTTGATCACCTTACTGCAGAGTGTAGATCTTCTGTCCCACAGCTCCCACTGCTCCGACTCAGCATTTGTTAGAAGGCATAATTGTATGCAAGTATATCCAAGAGGAGTCTTCTGGAAGGATAGGAAGGCTATATAGTCAAGTATTAGTGACAAAGAGTAGGCCAGACATAAGTAAAACCTTGCAGATTGGCTGCAGAGGGTTGAAGTTGATCACAGATCGTTGTCCTTGCACTATAGTCCATGGACTGGTGTCTTACCATACTGCATGCCCCAATGCCTTTCCTGGTGTTAAGCAGAGCATGGTTTGTCCCCTCCGGATCCTCTCGTCTCCTCTCTCCACTCCTGTGACCTCTTCCTTCCTGCCTGAAGCATGTTCTGTGAATGTCCACCATTTGTTGTCATCACCTGCTCCCCGGAACGAGGTGGCTGGAAAACTTCTTTACTGTAACTCGCAAAACTATGGTCTATGGTGGAGGCCACAGGCTGCAAAGAAGTCTACGAAGGAAATGAACACCATCCCGCTATAACCATTGTCATCTCTATCGGCCTCATCCCGAGAAGGCCTGGCGGAGGCCTCGGGTATCTGCTCTGGAGATTTGTGTCCTAAAGTCAAACTTTCTTTTAAGTTATTCCAGCCAGGGGTGTGCAGGCCGGACGCTGTCGGGACAAGTCTTGCATTCAGCACCTGGGACTGTCTTTTCATGGGTCTGTGCATTCGATAATTAAATATGTGATGCAGTTCCATCCCATAAAGTGAGAGGAAAATCAATGTTCTGAGATTCCCTTCGCTTCTATTTATTACTGAACAACAAGCCACATGTACACAACGGTTGTTATGTGACCCCCGTAAAGCACAGGAAACAAGAAAGAATCTTCTACTAATCTCTGGACATTGTATCCCATTAACCTAAACCTAACAGATTCTCTTTTCTCCACTTGATATCAGACATATATATATCTATAGCAGAGATCTTTCCTATAATTGACCCACAAGCTCTCTGACATACATTTATGTTGGAATATATTGTATAATTTAATGGTTTATGTGTTTTCCATATTTTTTTTTTCTTTCGCTGCAAAGGATCAGTATTAAGGTAGATGATCACTTCTTCATAAACTTCACTGTTAGTTCCTAACCCAACCTTTTTCGGCTCTTTGCAGTCCGGCGTGTGGCACCTCGGTTTTCTATTCCACCCAGTAGCCATGAAGTCATGCCAGGAGGCAGCGTGAACTTGACTTGTGTTGCAGTCGGTGCTCCTATGCCTTATGTAAAGTGGATGGCTGGCCTAGAAGAACTTACCAAGGAGGATGAAATGCCGGTTGGACGTAACGTTCTAGAGCTGACCAATATTCGAGAATCTGCCAACTACACCTGTGTGGCCATTTCCTCTCTGGGCATGATTGAGGCTGTTGCACAGATTACTGTGAAAGGTAAGATGTGGGGACAAAGGGGAAAGATGATTAAACCCTTGCGACATAACCGTTGCTACAGTTATGGTTTTTTTTCTAATTCTTGCAGCGTTGCCAAAGCCGCCAGTAGCTGTCACAGTAACAGAGACAACAGCCACGAGTGTCACCCTGACGTGGGATTCTGGAAACCCAGAGCCACTTTCCTATTATGTGATCCAGTATAAACCCAAAGCATTAGAAGGGTCTTTCCAGGAGGTCGATGGAGTTGCTACAACTCGCTACAGTATTGGTGGGCTCAGTCCTTACTCTGAGTACGAGTTCCGTGTCATTGCAGTTAACAACATTGGTCGTGGACCTCCAAGTGAAGTGGTAGAGGCTCAGACAGGCGAACAGGCCCCTTCAGGTCCTCCTCTGAGAGTCCAGGCCCGAATGCTCAGTGCTAGTACTATGATCGTTCAGTGGGATCCTCCCGAAGAAGCCAATGGACAAATAAGAGGATTCCGAGTGTATTACACGTCAGACCCACATTTACCCTTCAACATGTGGCAAAAACATAATGTAGTGGACAGTCTTTTGACAACTATTGCAGGACTGACAACCGGGATCACGTACAGTATCCGTGTGCTGGCATTCACTTCGGTGGGAGATGGACCACCTTCAGATATGGTCCAAGTAAAGACACAGCAGGGCGGTGAGTAAAGGATGGAAAATGACAGAATGTTGATGTTCTTTTAGTGTCTTTTACAGAAGTTTGAGCCTTTTTGTTTCTTATTTTTCCAGTTCCTGCACAGCCAATTAATTTTCAGGCAGAAGCTGAATCTGACACAAGGATTATGCTGACCTGGCGCTATATACAGCAAGAACGCATCGTCTCCTATGAGCTTCTGTACTGGGAAGGACAAGATGGGCCACAAGTGAGTGCCACATGAAACCACTGACCTTCCATTCGTAGCATGTTGTGTGATAGTCTGACCGCCGCACTTCACTCATATAATGGATTAGAACTGAATAGTCCATTTTTTTCGCATGTAATCCCTTATACCAGAGCCGACTGCAGTTTTGTCTCCGGTTGATGCTGATATTTGTTTCATTAGAATATTTTATTTTTCAGCAAAAAATAACATTTGCCCCATCATCATTTTATGCCGTGGAGGGGCTGAAGCCGGATACCATGTATAATTTCAAGCTGGCAGCCAGCTCTTCTATGGGTCTGGGGGTTTACACACCAGTGATCCAGGCTAGGACAGCACAGTCCAGTAAGTATCTGATAACGGTATAGACTGTATGATATAGAATAGGATGTGTCTATGGCGGTCTCTGGATGTACAAGGGTAAGTTACTGCTGTCACATGACGGGATTATGGAATTAGTTTCTCCCATCTAGTAAGTAGCCAAGACAGACTTTTCACTGCTTGCTTACACAAGAGTCCCATATTCAGACTCGCCCGACTGCTGGGGAGCAGATTGGAGGGATTGTACTGATGGCGACTGCAACGCTGGAATCTGCATGATGGGAAGTCAGCGTCTGCCTCATCCTAGGCTACAGCGCATCCATCATGTATTGTAGAAACTAAGCACAAGTTCTCTTCTTCTGAAATTGTTCTTTATAAAGGAAGAATATAGCAAATGATGATTATAAGACGATATCTGACAATATAGTCACCTATACATCAGGTCATGGTATAGGCCTGTTGTGCATAGTCGGGTAGCCTATATGAACAACACAATATAATCAATGGATGAATACACAATAGAGATTTGAATAACACGCACCCATAGGAGTGAATGGACGCAGCCGGCACGCAGGGGGTTAAGCGGCTGGACGCTGGTCCCGTCTGCGTGCCGGCCAGCTCCATTCATTGCTATGGGTGCGTACTATTCGAATCTGCCGTTTCGAATACTGCTCGCTCATCTCTAATAAACACATGTAATGTAGTATAAGAGTCCAGGAGAGATGTAAGAAGCGATAGAAATCCTCTGAAAGAGAAGTAGTGGAGTAAGGAAGTCCCGCAGGATTCACACACTATCATCGTGCCTGACAGCTTCCAAGTTTGGGGATTGGTTTAAATTTTTAACACAAATGGAGCAGGCAATGCCAGATCAGGTCTCTGTAATACTAGGCAGAATCCATAGAATTTGGTGACTATTTAGTATTTGATGGGCTGCAGCCTTAGTCATTGGTGAGGTTGATGTGTGAGAACCCGCACGGACGAGGCTTGTGAATTGCAATTTTCATCTTTATTTTGCCATCACGTTGTTGCCTTTCCTGCCAGTTTACTGCATCAGTTTCTGTTTATTTTCCTCATTATTTGTTCTGTTACCAAATAGCGTCAGTCTATTGATCTAATCCACAATTCAATAGACTCTAAACCGAACATTTCCAGCTGATCTCCAGTTTATAACAATTTGATCCCTGAACTTTCTGATCTACATTCAGCGACATCTGCCTCTCTGTTCTTCTACAATGGACATCCACATGTTGGGTGATTTTGTTCGGTGGCTTTTGCCGTCTTGACCTTCTTCCCTACATCTGTGGCTAAAATAAACCATATAAAGCAGAAATAATATTAAGTGTCCATGTTTCTGGTGCAGATAACTGGATAAACATTTCTGTAATTTATAATGATAGAATTCTGCTTACAAGGAAGTGACGTAATCTAGAGATGTGAGCGGTCCGGCGCCTATGAAGCATCACATCTCCCTATCACAGTGTTGTCCTGCCAGGGAATATTTGGGTTGTATAATATGAGCTCAGACATGTTCAGGTTCCTGTTGTGCTGATTTGAGGGTGGACTGATCAGGGCTATTTGGTAACAGTGTTGCAGACCATTTTCTTTTGCCTCCGCCATGTTCATCTCCTTCCCCTTGCCTGCGTTTTTTTCATCCTCAGCTCCATCTGCCCCGCCGCAGGATGTGGAGTGCACCAGCCTTAGCTCCACCTCCATCCGGGTAAGTTGGGTGGCTCCACCAGTCTCCAGCCGCAATGGAGCTTTAACCCGCTACTCTCTGGCCTATCAAGCGGTGGCTGGAGAGGACACATCTCGGCATGTTGTGGACAATATCCCACCAGACTTCTCCAGCTGGGAGATCAAGGATCTGGAGAAATGGACTGAATACAGAGTTTGGGTGCGAGCTCATACAGACGTAGGCGCTGGGCCTGAGAGCCCCGCAGTCATTGTGCGGACAGATGAGGATGGTAAGTGTCCAGGACCTGCTCTCACCTATCTGCACAATGGGTCGATTCTCTCACCTGTTCTCTATCTCACTCCTTTCCTGAGACACACTGGTGGTGGATGAGGGATCTCTGGGAATCTTCTCCCAGCTTTACACTCCTGTAACAACTGTCTCTTTTCAGCATTGTCGGACGTGACATCAGAATAAATGAGACCTTGCCCAGTCGCTCTACAGTCTCTTCTGTATTCCCCATAACATACAGAGACTGTGGATTTTACTTCCTCTATGGAATAGGCATCTTTATTTATTCATGGTGCTATAAATCCAATCCGGGAAGAAATCTGAATTCCAAGTCTCAATGAGAAATTGTATTAGGAGACGCCTGACTGGAGCCATTAATTTATCCCCATTAAAAGGTTAATTCAGCAGGGCGACCCCTGGGCCTAATGTGACCAATAAATTAGACAGTAGTCAGTGGCTGCAGACTGTGCTGGCCCCTAATCCAGAATGGACTGTTCTACAGATCTGTCGGATGTTTCCTAATACAGACACCAGTATTTGTTGACCCTTCTCCTCGGACAGTGCTGAGCAGTTCTATGTGTCTTCTCTGTAGTCTAGATTGCACTAGTCGTTCGTTCTGTGTTTCATGTTTCCTTTCACTTTCTCGGAGAAATCTTCCACCATAATTCTTACAATATGTTTAATGCACCAGTATGAGATTGAGAACGTCCTGGTTACTGTGATGCTGAGCCTTGTAGTTCCCCTCATTGGAGTGACCATTAGACTTTGTACCGAGGACATAGTCCCAGCAGTTACCACCTCGTTCACCATCTCAGGCTGTTCTACGAGTAAATGATGCAGGAGAATTTCTTGAAGATTTCTTCTCATCTGCACTTTGTTTTGCTTCAGTGCCCAGTGCACCACCTAGGAAAGTTGAAGTTGACTCTGTGAATTCCACATCTGTGCGAGTGACCTGGAAGTCGCCTCTTCCCACTAAGCAGAATGGTCAGATCCGCGGCTACCAGGTGACTTATGTGCGCTTGGAAGGTGGCGAACCTCGGGGAAACCCTGTTATTAAGGACGTCATGTTGGCAGAGGCCCAGGTAATGCACAAGGACTACTATTTTTTCCCCCTTTTCTTGATGGTATTCATATAACGCTTCAAAAATTTTAATCTACAAGATGTCAGGATTTGGACATAAGTTGGTTCTTCACTGGTTTGACCCTTTTCATCCTTCCTCCCTACCAACTAATCCTATCTGAACTGCAGAGCTCATCCATGGTGATCTGCAATGTGACGCATGCCCCCTGTATAGAGCTAATACCTATAGACATACTCCTCATACACCACCATTACATGCGTGTATCTCCCATGTACCCTGGCATGTCTCACTCCAATGTGGCATCTCTACTGTTGTAACCCTGTGACCCTTTTCCTACCACTTACCCCTCTTCTCTCTGTCCCTACCAGTGGAGACCTGAGGAATCTGCAGACTACGTGAGTATACAGTTTGGCACCAGTGGGCAGACGGCGTGATCGCATTGTGTCTGCAGAGAACACGGGGTTGTCACAGAGCCGTCATTGACTCACAATGGGCAAAACTTTGTTTCCTTGTTAGCTCTCCAAAGCTGCAGCGCCTATGGCTGTACTAGTTGTAGCGTCTAGATACCCTGCACCCTCTGCCATCACATTGCACATAATGCAAATTAAAAATAAAAACTACATAATGTGGAAAAGAGATTGTGGCCACTTTATGGGGTGCGTCCATCTCCCCCCAGCCCCCATACATACAGCGTACAGTCTTTGTGACAGCCCCTTGTTCTTGACCTGTAATCATCGGCTCAATGATGGGATTCTGCATTCTATAACCTTCCAGACACATTGTCTGTCTCTCCTCTTACTGTTCTTCCAAGCTTGGAGAAAGGCAGAGTTCTTGCATGGAGATTGGGGTCTGGCGGGACCTCGGTGGGTGGGTGGCCGGCTCCATCAATCAGCGTCTCTTCTCCTTCTGTTTGGTTGTGATTCTCCGTGGATAAATCATGGGACATAATGATCACCATCACTGTATAAATCGCATTTCTTTCTGTGCTCTTTTCCTCCATTACATCAGGATATGTTTTACCTTTATATTCACGGCTCTTGAGTCGAGCACTTGGAGGACTGTTAAGATCTTCATCGGCGATTATCTTACAAAACTGAGGAATATTCCTGCACTCCTAAAATAAAAGCTGTGCAGCGCCCCGCACCACTTGTCTCCTCTGAGCAAGGTCCCAACCTCTGCAAGTGCTGTTTGTTTTGATAGACAACAGAGATGCACATTCCTGCAGTGCCCCCTTCTGTCTGAACCTGGAACTGCAACAACACTTTCTAAACTCAAATTTTGCTTTTATTGTGTTTTTTTCCCCCACTTTTAGGAAGCCCTGATAACTGGGCTGTCTCCAGAAACCACATATTCCATTACTGTAGCAGCATACACAACAAAAGGGGATGGCGCTAGAAGCAAACCCAAAGTTGTGACCACTACAGGAGCCTGTGAGTACTGGCAGTATGTCTGGGAATAACATACTGTATTACAATATTATTATATCATCTAGTCTTTTTATTTCCGAGAATACAGACTGAGAATATAGACTGATCTTTTTAATCTTGGGATAGGTCACCAATATAAAGTCAGTGGGAGTCCAACGCCAGACACCCGCACCGATCAGCTGATATCTGAACAGTGTATGATGCTGAAAACAAATGCTCTGTAAACTGTGTAGTGGCCATGACACACTGTTATCGCTCAGTAAATAATTCATTTAAAGGGAGTCTCAACAGAACCAGCATATCACCCCATCCCTGCAGATAGATAGGTTACTGTCACCAGACCCAACATATCACCCCAGCCCTGCAGATAGATAGGTTACTGTCACCAGACCCAGCATATCACCCCAGTCCTGCAGATAGATAGGTTACTATCACCAGTACCAGGATATCACCCCAGCCCTGCAGATAGATAGGTTACTGTCACCAGAACCAGCATATCACCCCAGCCCTGCAGATAGATAGGTTACTGTCACCAGACCCAACATATCACCCCAGCCCTGCAGATAGATAGGTTACTGTCACCAGACCCAACATATCACCCCAGCCCTGCAGATAGATAGGTTACTGTCACCAGAACCAGCATATCACCCCAGCCCTGCAGATAGATAGGTTACTGTCACCAGTACCAGGATATCACCCCAGCCCTGCAGATAGATAGGTTACTGTCACCAGAACCAGCATATCACCCCAGCCCTGCAGATAGATAGGTTACTGTCACCAGACCCAACATATCACCCCAGCCCTGCAGATAGATAGGTTACTGTCACCAGACCCAACATATCACCCCAGCCCTGCAGATAGATAGGTTACTGTCACCAGAACCAGCATATCACCCCAGCCCTGCAGATAGATAGGTTACTGTCACCAGTACCAGGATATCACCCCAGCCCTGCAGATAGATAGGTTACTGTCAGCAGAACCAGTATATCACCTCAGCCCTGCAGATAGATAGGTTACTGTCACCAGAACCAGCATATCACCCCAGCCCTGCAGATAGATAGGTTACTGTCACCAGACCCAGCATATCACCCCAGCCCTGCAGATAGATAGGTTACTGTCACCAGACCCAGCATATCACCCCAGCCCTGCAGATAGATAGGTTACTGTCACCAGAACCAGCATATCACCCCAGCCCTGCAGATAGATAGGTTACTGTCACCAGAACCAGCATATCACCCCAGTCCTGCAGCTAGATAGGTTACTGTCACCAGAACCAGCATATCACCCCAGCCCTGCAGATAGATAGGTTACTGTCACCAGAACCAGCATATCACCCCAGCCCTGCAGATAGATAGGTTACTGTCACCAGAACCAGCATATCACCCCAGTCCTGCAGATAGATAGGTTACTGTCACCAGAACCAGCATATCACCCCAGCCCTGCAGATAGATAGGTTACTGTCACCAGAACCAGCATATCACCCCAGCCCTGCAGATAGATAGGTTACTGTCACCAGAACCAGCATATCACCCCAGCCCTGCAGATAGATAGGTTACTGTCACCAGAACCAGCATATCACCCCAGTCCTGCAGATAGATAGGTTACTGTCACCAGAACCAGCATATCACCCCAGCCCTGCAGATAGATAGGTTACTGTCACCAGAACCAGCATATCGCCCCAGCCCTGCAGATAGATAGGTTAGTGTCACCAGACCCAGCATATCACCCCAGCCCTGCATATAGATAGGTTACTGTCACCAGACCCAGCATATCACCCCAGCCCTGCAGATAGATAGGTTAGTGTCACCAGACCCAGCATATCACCCCAGCCCTGCAGATAGATAGGTTACTGTCACCAGAACCAGTATATCACCCCAGCCCTGCAGATAGATAGGTTACTGTCACCAGACCCAGCATATCACCCCAGCCCTGCATATAGATAGGTTACTGTCACCAGAACCAGCATATCACCCCAGCCCTGCAGATAGATAGGTTAGTGTCACCAGAACCAGCATATCACCCCAGCCCTGCAGATAGATAGGTTTGGGTCATGTGAGTCAATCTGTGTTTTCCCTTTGTGAATTGCTGCCTCAGTTGCCAAGATATGGCATTTTTGTCAATATGCAAGTTAATTCCTTGGAGCAATGAGAATCTTTCCATTGTTTGCAGATTCCCTTTAAATAGGCCATCAGTATGTAGTCTTGGATGACCCCTTTAATAATTCTTGCACAGTCTTCTCTTTGTTGTGTTTTCCATTAGATAAATGGAAGTTTCCTGTGTTAATGACCCCATGCAGGGGCTTTACAGGAGCACTCCAGCAGAATATAGAAGGTCCCCTCCATCTAAAAATGAGTTTGTGTGCAGTGTAAAGTTACTGAATAACTTACTAATAGCTTTATTGTGGTTATGTGCTCCCCTTCAGACCATTGACCTTATCTGTACTTCTGTATGAATAGGAGGTAAAACTTGCAATGAAAATCTATTAAAGCCTCAGTTTGATCCCATAGAGTTTGGCCTTCTCCTCCTTTAACACAAAGCATAGGGCTGTCCATCCCAACGACCTAGAAAGGTTTTATGATCCATGTATGTGGTGTTCTTCCTTTTTCTATGTATGTGGTGTTCTTCTTATTTGGGCTGGCACTGAGACCTTTTATCGGTCTCAGGTGAGACTATCAGATCCCAAGCCCACTTGGAGTGAATGTCCTGTCCTCTGTCCTGTGGCTGCTGCTGGGATAACACTCCAGAGTTTACATTACTGCTGTGCCTATATTTTTGCACAAGCGAACCAGATGAGCCCACACCCAGGGAGGACGGAGATTGGAAGTCCATGTCAAGCTATCATTATCCACATACTATTTTGCATGAAGCATTGGGAGAATGTTTTAAGACTGGCGATTCTTCCAGTCTTAGTTGATTCACTTGGTGCAGGAGAAGATACAGGGCCCTGGGACTAAACGAGGGGACTTCATAGGTAACCATGCCTTTATGTGTATTTTAGTGCCTGGAAAGCCGAGCATAGGAATTAGCACAACCACTCAAAACACAGCACTGGTTCAGTGGCATCCACCACGGGAGGTGATGGGAGAGCTGCTGGGATATCGCCTGCAGTATAAACGCGTGGACGAGGAGAGATTTATCACTATGGACTTTGGAAAGAATGAACATCACTACACGCTGACCAAGCTTCATAAGGGAGCCACCTACATTTTCAAACTGTCTGCCAAGAACAGGGCTGGTTTTGGAGAGGAGGCCGAGAAAGAGATCTCTACTCCCGAGGATGTTCCTAGTGGCTTTCCCCAAAATTTGCAAGTTGTTGGACTGACGACATCCACAACGGAACTGTCTTGGGACCCTCCAGTACTTTCCGAACGCAATGGGAAGATCACAAACTACACCGTGGTTTACCGTGACATCAATAGCCCCCAGGATCTGATCAATGTGACACGAGACACTCACATTACACTTGTCAACCTCAAACCAGACACTACCTATGATATTAAGGTCAGGGCAAGGACAAGTAAGGGGCTTGGGCCTCTGAGTCCCAGCATACAGTCCCGCACCATGCCAGTGGACCAAGGTAAGGCTCCCCCAAGAGCAGTAACAGGAGTGATACTCAGTAAAAGGATCTCCAGAGATTACAAGATAATGACGATTTTCTCTCTCCTTGCAGTATTTGCTAAGAACTTCAGAGTGAATGCGGTGATGAAAACATCGGTCTTGCTGAGCTGGGAAGTTCCTGACTCCTACAAATCAGCTGTGCCTTTCAAGGTCAGTTCTGGGGAGCGGCCAACGCCTCTCTGAGGGGTTACGGGGAGCTGGGGTATGTTTTGCAAGGAAAGTTTGATATTTAGTGACCAAACTGGTGTGACCATTCGTACATCAGCCTCCGTAGTTCTCTCTTGACCTGAAGGACTCCCATTAGAAAAGCAGCTTGTCAGCATTCACACTTTGTGATCCCCCATGTCAATCTGAAGTATTATTTTTAATAAAAATATAGACAGAAAGTTGAGCTGACTACTTTGAAATGATTGTAAAATGTTGGTTGGATCAGATGAGACAAATCCAGTAGACCATTAGCACACACTATATTGGGACGCGTACACATTACACCTCCTGGAGCTTTTATCACATCCCATTCTACATCCAGAGACATTAATATGGAGTTGCTCCTCCATTTTTCCTCTCTGGAAAGGCTTTCTACAAGGTTTCGGAGTAGTCTGTGGGATTTTTTTGCCCCATCATCCAGAAGAACATTTGTAAGGTCAGACCAATGTTGGATATTGATAGGGCCCGGCTCATACTGTCCGTTCTAGTTTGGTCAGAGCTCGGTTCAGTTATTCAGGTTCTTCCACACTAAACCCACCACCCATGTATTTGTAGACCTTGCTTTGTTCACTGTGGGACGGTCATGATAATATGGATGAAACCTCCCCCAAACTGTTTCCACAAAGGTGGAAGTTGTCCAACTTTACAGCTGGCATGATATAGATGGGCATGTAACATTATCCTGGCATTCACCATACTGTCAGGTACAGAAGTGTGATGAGATCCGTGTGGTCTCCATCGCTCCAGAGTCCGGTGGCGGCATTGTGTTATTCACCTCTCCACCCAATGCTTGTAGGCAATTGAATCCCAACACATGCGCTCGATGACTCCATCTTGCCTCTCCACTTGCCCTGTCTGCACTTCATGGCTAAGGCATTGCAGTTCCTTCCACAACTTGCAGATCATGTGGAATATTTAGAAGGGAAGACATTTCTGGAAGTGTTATATTACAGGACCATTCTGGAGAAGATGCCAACAAACCCTTCATTCGGAGGGCAATGATAATGTGATAATTTAGGCAAACAGAAAAGTTTACCAGCGTAAGAATGTGATCAGCGGCCACTGAATTCGGGTGTGGCTTTGCCCACATATGTTATGTATATATTAGAATATATATATAACATGACTAGGTGCTGGATTTTATATTCCTGTGGCCACGGGACTGAATGAGGCATGTCCCGTTATATAAGCTCTGTATTTGCAAGATAGTTCCAGATCTACGGACATTAACATATCATCTTTGCCTTCTCAGATTCTATATAACAATCAGAACGTAGAAGTAGACGGCCATTCCATGCGCAAACTGATCAACAACCTTCAACCAGACACCGAGTATTCCTTTGTCCTTATGCACCGAGGCAGTAGTGCCGGTGGCTTGCAGCACCGAGTGTCCATCCGTACAGCCCCGGACGTCCTGCAGAGCAAGCCATCATCTTCTAGCAAGTACATGGAGGATGGGAAATTTACTCTGTTCTTGCCGCGGGTGCAAACTTCTTCTCCAGTGAGGTAGGGCTGGTCGTGTTCTGGTAGTTTGCAGTAAAGTCTTTGTTTCTATTTCTTTGATAATGCCAATATATTTTTATTGCTCTTGCCTGACAGATGGTATTACATTGTGGTCGTTCCACTTGATAGTTCCAGAAACCTGATTACACGACAAAGTCCTGAGGAAATGGAGCTGGAACAGGTGGGATATTTGTAGCTCTCTACTTGTTATTCGGATGTATTCATCATATTGTAGTTGGACAATATCAGAAGGTGAGAAGTGCGAGTACACTTCTATTCATGGAACTGCTTTCCTCTAAATACTCCTGCGAGTTCCTCAATAAATAAATGTATCCAGGCGTCTATAGATCCAAAGATAAATCAGATGGTATGATCAAGGAACATGCTTTTGGGTATTTTGATCCTGAGTTGGAAGCGTTGTCAGGTTAGGACGGTTATAGATGTTCTGTGTTAGGGTCTATTCTTGTAATTTTTCATTGTGGTACTGAAGGTGTTCACCTACATTTTAGATCCTTGAAGCCATTAATCAGGGGACTCGTCGGCAAAAAAGACAAGCGAGCAGGAACAAGCCATATATAGCGGCGCGGCTGAACACACTCCCCGAATCATTCACTCTGGGTGACAATAAAGAATATAATGGTTTTCTCAACAAGCCTCTGAATGACCAGCTCAGCTACACCTGCTTTGTACTTGCAGCTCTCGAGGACGGCGACACGGTGAGTCTGCAGTCTCCAATATTGCTGAACCTGGATATTGCTCCGATATTGTTGAACCTCTTGATCACCGTCTCCTAGTGTGTGGGACCTAATGATATCCCCTCATAGCAAATGTCACAGGAGATATGAACCAGGCAGGTGAATTTCAACATGTCCGATCGCTTTGCTCTCATGGAGATAAGCTATGATCGGAGGAGTGGATTTCTGCATCCTCTCTATTGAGACCACCTATACACTGTGCTCAGCCCTGTACATGGCTCAGCTCAACAAGGATTCAGATTCTTTTGATGTACATATATGTGGATAGATTCCAGAGGGCAGTATGAGGACAAGCCTGGTATAACCACTAAAACTGGACCTTGTTGTTGTTGTAGAAAAAATACGCTGCCAGTCCGTACTCCGATGAAATTGTGGTGGAAGTGTCTTCATTAAAGCAACAAGAAGAACCGGAGATGCTCTGGGTGATGGGTCCAGTCCTTGCCGTCATTCTTATCATCATCATTGTTATCGCTATTCTTCTGTTCAAAAGGTAACGCTGCCCCCTACAGCCCTGGCCAGTATATACATCCAATCATTCAGTTTTACCTACCAAATGCTGCTTACATGACGCCTGCAAGATCAGTAGTGTCACTGCTAGTTATCTAGGAATGACTTGTGAGGACGTTTCACTCCGACATGAGGACAATGCAATTAATATATTAGGACTATAGCTCCAACAGTAATGAATATCTCTACTCCTTAATGTTCAGTAGTGTCAATGCCGACTGTGAACTTGTTATTTTACAGTCTACAGTATTTTAGAGTCCATACAGTATATGTCCATCCCCAGCCTGGTCACTACATTACATTACAGATCTATCCCAAGATTTGTTCTCTGGTGCCAAGAACTTTCCGCCACTCCGAGGCCCTGCGATGTTTAATGCCACGTCCATTATCCCTGTACACACCACATAATTATAATCTTTTGCCTTCCTCTCATGTGCGATTTTTGTGTATCTGCTTTCTTGCTATGTGAATTAATGTCATTTATTCTTTTTGTGCTTGTCCCGGACACAGTAAGCAGGAGAGGTAGGAAGATCTTGTGTTCTTACATCATGTCCATGTAGCCGCGAGTCCCTGCACTAGTTCTGTATGAAACTACTGATAGTCCTTAGAAGAAGTACTCCGACCACCTGGCAGTCTATAAGTTATAGCTTCTTCCCTCCTGTCATCGCTGTGTGCATCTAAGGTGACCACAAATCTGAGTCTCAGAGTCACGTCAAGAATAGACTCCAAGTGCAGTAACATTCCTCCAATAGGCGGCAAGTGTGGGATGAACAAATCCTGGAATATTCTGGAAATTCACAGAAAACAATATTTCTGGTTACATTTGGTCTCCTAAATTCTACCTTGTTTTGTGAGATTCCGAATTATACTGCAACCCAGGGCCGGATTCTCAGAACGTCTATAATGCTGGAGGAGTCGGCTTTTACTATATATGTAGAATACAATGAACCTTACCTGCACACACGATGTGTTAGAATATTTGTTTTCTTGTTATTTTTATTTTTTTTCTTCAATTTTCCACTTTTCTTTACAGGAAACGAACCAACTCCCCCTCTAATAAAGAGGATCAAACTCCAGGGGTCAAGGAATCGCTCTTGGGACATTCATCCGATCCAGTGGAACTGAGACGTCTGAACTACCAGACCCCAGGTAGCAGCCGCCTTCTGTACTTTCCACTTATTCCACTTTTCTTTCCCATCATCATCTCCTGTTGTGAGGGCTCAGAACGTTGTGATTTTTCTGAAGGATACAAAGCAATAGATTCGTGACCAGCGTGTTTGAGGACAATGTGAGCAAGGCGTCGTTTCCCCTTACTACCCCTAAGAACGTGCCGACATTTTAGTGACCAAACTTCAGCTTATCCATTAGTTTTGCCACCACAGACACATTTTTGGTGTACCAAGGAAAAACGTAGATCCAGCATACACCAGGCGATGGATAAATAAAAGCTTCAATCTTTATTCGTCAATTCTTTATAAAACATTCTGCATGTTCACAGGAAAGATAATGCAGACAGGGTGTATGCCACCGTATGCCACCTGCGGGAGGCATACGCCCTGTCTGCATTATGTTTCCTGTGAACATGGAGAATGTTTTATAAAGAATTGACGAATAAAGATTGAAGCTTTTATTTATCCATCGCCTGGTGAATGCTGGATCTACGTTTTTCCTTGGTATAAGCTTTGCCTTACCAGTTCAGGTCCACTGGTTCTGTGCATCCCGGGCTTATGATGGACAACTTATAAAGGGTGAGCTGAATATCACAGTTGTTTTACGTACATTTTTGGTGTGGTTACTAAACCGCAGCCCCTTCCTCCATAATGCTCGATGCCTCTCTCTGGTTCCATCAATTCTCCTTATACAAGATGCTATCGTTGTCAGGGGCCATGCGTAGTGTGTGGCTACAGTAAGAGATAGACACAACAGGAGCGCCCAAGCAATGATCGAGGCCATATCTGACTAGTCACATTACACCCGAGCACCCGATTGTTGTTATGGCTGATGTAACCATCTATGTATGTGATCACAACAGACAACAGGGTTTCCTATAGCATGATCTTGCTGGTACACATAGAATATCTTCTCTGCAAACATTTCCTTCAATATCCTCCATATCTCCAGACTCTAAAGCCATTACGGTTTCCCTGCTAATATCTACAAGTGACGGTGTCACTACTGCAGCATTGTAGGTGTCCATCACTGTCACCTCTGATATCCTCTCACCTTGTATGTCCAGCTAACTGTATACTTAAAGTTTAATCCTCTTCTGACAACTCAGCAGGTTTCTGGGCAATTTTTACAGGGAGAAAGCTGTCAGCCATTTATCAGTCTCCTCCAGTGGAGATTCTTTAGTATTTCCCATCTGTCTACTAAATACATGTGAGATCCGGTGCCAGACAGACCCTCGCTCCCATGTCGCCTGCCCTCTAACTGCATTCTGTTCTTTGCCGCTTTTGTTTTCCTTGCAGGTTCCAGTGTCCCCAGTTATCCGAATATCTCAAGTTAGTTTGCCAATTTACTGTAACCATCTAGAGAAGTTCTCACTCCCCTCATGCCCTACTCATTGCCGGCTCTTGCTTTAATTTCCTTCACCTCCTCTTCACCTCATATCATCCTCCTCCTCGGCTGGGCACCGTCTTTGTTTTGCTCTCTGCGTATCTTGGATTTTGCCTTTGCTCTTGGTGAGAACCTCATTCATTGGGGGAAGACGTAGAGTAGTGATGTGATTAGGCGAGGTCTAGAGCAGGTCTTAGATGGGTCTACAACATGGATCCCACCCTCCTGAGACCGGGTACCCCATTATTGTAATGTCTCTTCCCCTGTCTTTTCTGACCCAATTCCTTGATGTTCCTCTTATCTACCGTGTAGAAGAGACAAAGTTTTTCACAACTCCCCATTATTTCTTTTCTGCAAACCTTAACCTTCTTCCAAAATTGCAGTTTTTATGGTTTTAACCCTGTAAAGTTGCTCTACCTGTTCCCTCCATCTTACTTGGAGACTGGATATCATTTCATCTGCTTGGTATGTCCTCACCCTGTTTGTCATTGATCTGAAGCATATTTCTAACCCACTTTCACCCATGGATTCATTTTCAGGCATCAGTTGTCCATGTTTTTGACTCTTTTCCTCTCACGGCATCTCATTGCAGTGCCTGAGTCTGTGGTGTGGATTTCCTAGGCTCCACGGGCTGCACACTCTAATGCAGAGCATGCTAACATTGGCTTCTTCCAGGGTGTTGCAGCATGCTGCGTGTCTCCAGCTCTGTCCATCTGTCTCGCTGCACTGTCCATCTCCATTGTCATCCATAGGGCAGGAGCCTAGTCTTACTTATGTGTCCTTCTGTCATGTCAGGTATGAGGGACCATCCACCCATCTCCATCAATGACCTCGCTGAACACATCGACCGTCTGAAGGCCAATGACGGACTTAAGTTCTCTCAGGAGTATGAGGTGAGATCTGTGTATTGTCAATCCTTGTTTATACACCAGCCATGAGAAGTTATTATTCTTACTGCCATCTTCATTATTTTTTGATGTTCCAGTCCATTGATCCCGGTCAGCAGTTCACGTGGGAGAATTCTAACCTGGAGGTGAACAAACCAAAGAACCGATATGCAAACGTCATTGCCTATGACCACTCCCGTGTCATCCTCACCTCGGTGGACGGTAAGCAGGATTACATTTGGTCCTCGTTTAACCCTTTGTCAGCCATTGCACCTCTAATCTCCCGTTTCTCGCTCAGGTGTCCCTGGTAGTGATTACATCAATGCCAACTACATAGATGGGTACAGGAAGCAGAACGCTTACATTGCCACACAAGGACCGCTACCCGAGACCCTCAGTGACTTCTGGCGCATGGTGTGGGAGCAGAGAACGACCACCATTGTCATGATGACTCGTCTAGAGGAAAAATCCAGGGTAAGACATAGAGGAGACACCTAGAAGCACACTGACTTACAAAGGCGTCCGTGTCTGTGGCTGCTAATGATATTGTTAATCAGTGCAAAATTAGCAGGTTTTATTACTTGCAATGAAAAATATGACCAGTGCGCGGCAGCAGTATATATATATGTATTATGTGCTGCACAATTTTATCTATAATTCATGAGATATAATGGACAGGGTTCCTTCCAGTCACTATACAGTCTTGTATTGTTGTACAGATATGTTTCATGATCCTGTATTATCTGACTGACAGGTGAAGTGCGACCAGTACTGGCCAAGTCGTGGCACCGAGACCTATGGAATGATCCAAGTCACCCTCCTGGATACCGTAGAGCTCGCCACGTACACGGTCAGGACATTCGCCCTCTATAAGGTAAGTAGGCTCCATGATTCAGGGCTTTTCGTGAATAACCTACAAACAGGGTGGCAGATCGGATCCATTTCCTTGACGCCCGGCTCACCCTCCTCCTCCTCCCAAGAGAGAAATAAGAGCGCACAATGCGGTAGAAGGTAGACAAGCAAATTAAGAGTGTAATGTTTTAATTTAATTTTCAATTATAATATAATTTTACGGTGTGCTGAGCTTAATGAGAGAAACAATAAATGCTGATAGTGATGTAGAGGGAAACTTTTTTTTGGGGGGAGGGGTGTTACCTATTGCGGGCTGTGGTTAGTGCACTGCAGGTCTAGTTTCTTCATCACTGAGGTTTTACAATCAGACAGAGTTTTTTCCCATGTGCAAACCAGATTATACAAGTGAATTGTCTGATAAGTCATCCAGGTAGTTTTCTTGCCGGAACGTTTAGTAACCGGTTTCATAGACTGTGACCAGGCGCCCGTACCGACAATCCGACATAGTAACTAATGGACATTTCATAATGGAGACAAAACACCAGACTCTTATTTTGCCCCTATAGAATGGATCTTGTGAAAAACGAGAAATCCGGCAATTCCAGTTCATGGCTTGGCCGGACCATGGCGTCCCAGAGTACCCCACACCCATCCTGGCCTTCCTGCGAAGAGTGAAAGCTTGCAACCCTCCAGATGCCGGACCTATGGTTGTTCACTGCAGGTAATGGAAAGAGACAAGTTCTAGAATGTTTGTCCACTTATAGGAGAGAGGAAAGTGCTGCATTTAGTGCCGTGTGCGTCAGAGAGAATACATCCCATGTTCACTTCACTCTGCGAATAGAGCTCTCGTCTAATGCACATGGAAGAGGATCCTGACATGAACTTCTAGGCACAGCCATCTATATAGTCTCCAGATACTCGTGGAATCCAAACCAAACAGGATACAACATAGAAAATTCAGACAGCGCCTCCTAATGTAAAGAGGCAGTAATACAAAAAGTGCAGCCTATAACATTCAGCTTCTTAGTATACATCAAACTGTAGCATCTGCCCCGACAAGGCGACCTCATTCACATGGGACCTGCAATAAACAGACCTCAATGTGAATACAAGGCAAGCAGGATCCAGATTGTGTGTCCAGACAACTGATCACATTCTGAGGTCCTGTCTGAAGTCTCTTGGTTTTTGTGCATTACATTGAGGGGGAAAGATCTCCATCTATGCACAGGACTATTTAACTAGAATAGAGCCCAGGTCTCTTAGATTCTACCTTACTCTTCTTTGTGTGTGTACGTGTGTGTGTATATATACACACATGTACACACATATATACACATTGTACACATAAGGTTAATATGACTTATAACAACACTGTGCACAGACTGGAAACTGAACTCTAAATGACTTTTGTTGTCTTCTAAGATAGGATATCACGTAGCAGAAAGTCACATAGTATATCTATATATATATCTATATATATATATCTATATATATATATATCTGTGTATATATCTCTGTGTATATCTATGTATATATCTGTGTATATATTGCTATATCTATATGTATGTATTTACTGCTATATCTATGTATATACCTGTGTATATATCTATGTATATATCTGTGTATATACTAAGGCAGTTAATCAGGAAGTAAGCAAAATCGAAGATCTGCTCATTTCTCGATGCTCACGTGGATTATTTCAGAGTCTTCAGTAGTTGATCCCTTTTTTAATGGCTAACTCATAATGATGTCAGATTACAAAGTTTCGAAGCTCTCGGCTTCTTCTTCAGGTTATTGAGATATACGTTGTAATCTGTCATCATTATGAGTTAGCCATTAAAAAAGGGACCAACTACTGAAGACTCTCAAGTTTTTTATTTTTATAATTTCTTCCCACTGGCTAACACGGTACAAAAACGTGGATTATTTCAGTTATTTTGCACCCCTGCCGCCCTGTCTTACGCTGCCATTGGCTATAGGAGAGGTCACCAGCTGAGCACCAGCCAGTCAGATTTGCTGATAGATGAATAACCGAAACCAAAATGTTGTGGCATATAAATAGGGGGTGTGGTGAGCAGAAAGGGGCGGGTCCTCAAATAATCATTCATTAATCATGTAGCATCAAAGTAATTTTCAAGTACATAAGTACAGTACGTAGTACCCATATGGTCTCTCTTCTCTCGGCAGTGCCGGTGTGGGCAGGACGGGATGTTTTATAGTGATTGATGCCATGCTAGAGAGAGTAAAGCTGGAGAAAACAGTGGACATCTACGGTCACGTGACCTGCATGCGCTCCCAACGAAATTATATGGTACAGACGGAGGACCAGTACATCTTCATCCACGAGGCTTTACTAGAAGCAGTGATGTGCGGTAACACGGAAGTGCCAGCACGCAGCCTGTATGCACATATCCAGAAACTGTCTCAGGTCCCTCCAGGGGAGAGCGTCACCTCCATGGAGCTAGAATTCAAGGTAGTCAAACACTTCTATGGCCAAAGAAGCAATGAACCAATGCAAGTAGGGTCATCTCTGCAACACTGAGGGTTGTGTATGAGCCTGTATACTACATTAGGGCTGTGTATGAGCCTATATACTACATCAGGGCTGTGTGTATGTATGAGCCTATATACTACATCAGGGCTGTGTATGAGCCTGTATACTACATCAGGGCTGTTTATGAGCCTGTATACTACATCAGGGCTGTGTGTGTGTGTATGAGCCTGTATACTACATCAGGGCTGTGTGTATGTATGAGCCTGTATACTACATCAGGGCTGTGTGTATGTATGAGCCTGTATACTACATCAGGGCTGTGTGTATGTATGAGCCTGTATACTACATCAGGGCTGTGTGTATGTATGAGCCTGTATACTACATCAGGGCTGTGTGTATGTATGAGCCTGTATACTACATCAGGGCTGTGTATGAGCCTGTATACTACATCAGGGCTGTGTATGAGCCTGTATACTACATCAGGGCTGTGTGTGTGTATGAGCCTGTATACTACATCAGGGCTGTTTATGAGCCTGTATACTACATCAGGGCTGTGTGTGTGTGTATGAGCCTGTATACTACATCAGGGCTGTGTGTATGTATGAGCCTGTATACTACATCAGGGCTGTGTGTATGTATGAGCCTGTATACTACATCAGGGCTGTGTATGAGCCTGTATACTACATCAGGGCTGTGTATGAGCCTGTATACTATATCAGGGCTGTGTGTATGTATGAGCCTGTATACTACATTAGGGCTGTGTATGAGCCTGTATACTACATCAGGGCTGTGTATGAGCCTGTATACTACATCAGGGCTGTGTGTGTGTATGACCCTGTATACTACATCAGGGCTGTGTGTATGTATGAGCCTGTATACTACATCAGGGCTGTGTGTATGTATGAGCCTGTATACTACATCAGGGCTGTGTATGAGCCTGTATACTACATCAGGGCTGTGTATGAGCCTGTATACTACATCAGGGCTGTGTATGAGCCTGTATACTACATCAGGGCTGTTTATGAGCCTGTATACTACATCAGGGCTGTGTGTATGTATGAGCCTGTATACTACATCAGGGCTGTGTGTATGTATGAGCCTGTATACTACATCAGGGCTGTGTGTATGTATGAGCCTGTATACTACATCAGGGCTGTGTGTATGTATGAGCCTGTATACTACATCAGGGCTGTGTATGAGCCTGTATACTACATCAGGGCTGTGTATGAGCCTGTATACTACATCAGGGCTGTGTATGAGCCTGTATACTACATCAGGGCTGTGTATGAGCCTGTATACTACATTAGGGCTGTGTATGAGCCTGTATACTACATCAGGGCTGTGTGTATGTATGAGCCTGTATACTACATCAGGGCTGTGTGTATGTATGAGCCTGTATACTACATCAGGGCTGTGTGTGTGTATGAGCCTGTATACTACATCAGGGCTGTGTGTATGTATGAGCCTGTATACTACATTAGGGCTGTGTATGAGCCTGTATACTACATCAGGGCTGTGTATGAGCCTGTATACTACATCAGGGCTGTGTATGAGCCTGTATACTACATCAGGGCTGTGTATGAGCCTGTATACTATATCAGGGCTGTGTGTATGTATGAGCCTGTATACTACATTAGGGCTGTGTATGAGCCTGTATACTACATCAGGGCTGTGTGTATGTATGAGCCTGTATACTACATCAGGGCTGTGTATGAGCCTGTATACTACATCAGGGCTGTGTGTATGTATGAGCCTGTATACTACATTAGGGCTGTGTATGAGCCTGTATACTACATCAGGGCTGTGTATGAGCCTGTATACTACATCAGGGCTGTGTGTGTGTATGAGCCTGTATACTACATCAGGGCTGTGTGTATGAGCCTGTATACTACATCAGGGCTGTGTATGAGCCTGTATACTACATCAGGGCTGTGTGTGTGTATGAGCCTGTATACTACATCAGGGCTGTGTGTATGTATGAGCCTGTATACTACATCAGGGCTGTGTATGAGCCTGTATACTACATCAGGGCTGTGTGTATGTATGAGCCTGTATACTACATTAGGGCTGTGTATGAGCCTGTATACTACATCAGGGCTGTGTGTATGTATGAGCCTGTATACTACATCAGGGCTGTGTGTATGAGCCTGTATATTACATCAGGGCTGTGTATGAGCCTGTATACTACATCAGGGCTGTGTGTGTGTATGAGCCTGTATACTACATCAGGGCTGTGTGTATGAGCCTGTATACTACATCAGGGCTGTGTGTATGTATGAGCCTGTATACTACATCAGGGCTGTGTGTGTGTATGAGCCTGTATACTACATCAGGGCTGTGTGTGAGCCTGTATACTACATCAGGGCTGTGTGTATGAGCCTGTATACTACATCAGGGCTGTGTGTATGTATGAGCCTGTATACTACATCAGGGCTGTGTGTATGAGCCTGTATACTACATCAGGGCTGTGTGTATGTATGAGCCTGTATACTACATCAGGGCTGTGTGTATGTATGAGCCTGTATACTACATCAGGTCTGTGTATGAGCCTGTATACTACATCAGGGCTGTGTATGAGCCTGTATACTACATCAGGGCTGTGTATGAGCCTGTATACTACATCAGGGCTGTGTGTATGTATGAGCCTGTATACTACATCAGGGCTGTGTGTGTGTGAGAGCCTGTATACTACATCAGGGTTGTGTGTGAGCCTGTATACTACATCAGGGCTGTGTGTATGTATGAGCCTGTATACTATATCAGGGCTGTGTGTATGTATGAGCCTGTATACTACATCAGGGCTGTGTATGAGCCTGTATACTACATCAGGGCTGTGTATGAGCCTGTATACTATATCAGGGCTGTGTGTATGTATGAGCCTGTATACTACATCAGGGCTGTGTATGAGCCTGTATACTACATCAGGGCTGTGTGTATGTATGAGCCTGTATACTACCTCAGGGCTGTGTATGAGCCTGTATACTACATCAGGGCTGTGTGTATGTATGAGCCTGTATACTACATCAGGGCTGTGTGTATGTGAGAGCCTGTATACTACATCAGGGCTGTGTGTGAGCCTGTATACTACATCAGGGCTGTGTGTGAGCCTGTATACTACATCAGGGCTGTGTGTATGTATGAGCCTGTATACTACATCAGGGCTGTGTGTGTGTGAGAGCCTGTATACTACATCAGGGCTGTGTGTGAGCCTGTATACTACATCAGGGCTGTGTGTGAGCCTGTATACTACATCAGGGCTGTGTGTATGTGAGAGCCTGTATACTACATCAGGGCTGTGTGTGAGCCTGTATACTACATTAGGGCTGTGTGTGAGCCTGTATACTACATCAGGGCTGTGTGTATGTATGAGCCTGTATACTACATCAGGGCTGTGTGTGTGTGAGAGCCTGTATACTACATCAGGGCTGTGTGTGAGCCTGTATACTACATCAGGGCTGTGTGTGTGTGAGAGCCTGTATACTACATCAGGGCTGTGTGTGAGCCTGTATACTACATCAGGGATGTGTGTATGTATGAGCCTGTATACTACATCAGGGCTGTGTGTGTGTGAGCCTGTATACTACATCAGGGCTGTGTATATATCAGATCCATCTCTACCGGCTGCACGGCCATTCTTATAGCCGCATGTACACACTGATAACATCCCCATCCTCCGTGATCTCTGGCCTAGTTTTTTGGGGGTTATTCGCTCCATGACGCTGCTTCATTGCAGAACAGATCGCATCATGTGAAAATATTTAAGGCCTCCCCAATACTCATTAAGGGCTCCAGGCCTGGGATTTGCGGAATCTCCAGTTTCCCTATGGCGCGGCGCCATGTTGTTTTACACAAGCCCGTCCAGTTTTTGGGTTATTTCTTTGATATTCACCTGATTTCTCTCAATCCTTCTGTTCAGTTGGTGAAATATTTGTTTATTTTCCCTTTAAAGCTTTTGGCCAACTCTAAGGCTCACACCTCCCGCTTCATCAGTGCCAACCTGCCATGCAACAAGTTCAAGAACCGGCTGGTGAATATAATGCCATACGAGATGAGTCGTGTGTGTCTTCAGCCCATACGTGGTGTGGAGGGGTCGGACTACATCAATGCCAGCTCCATTGATGGCTATAGGTAATATTTCTGCAGGAATCGGAGGGGGAGGGGAGGAGACGAGATGAATCTCTGATCACAAAACAGAAACGTTCTTGATCTGAGCACAATGGCCGCAGCTGTCGGCTCTGGTGGACATACGCCGCTTCCCGCCGTCATCTGCTATTTCTGGACAATGTTTTACAGGCAACAGAAAGGGTACATTGCTACTCAGGGACCCCTGGCAGAGACCACTGAGGATTTCTGGCGCATGCTGTGGGAGCATAATTCTACCATTGTGGTGATGCTGACAAAGCTGCGGGAGATGGGCCGGGTAAGGAAAAGCTTTGCTAAATCCATCTGAACCAAGGCTGTAATAAGTGCGAGATATCTGCTGTGATATATCTGGGTATATTGTGCCTTACACTGGTACGTGTGTCACTCAGTGGCTGCGCTGTAATATTCCACATCACTAGACTTGTGCTTTCCTCTTTACAGGAGAAGTGTCATCAGTACTGGCCCGCAGAACGATCCGCACGGTACCAGTACTTTGTGGTGGACCCCATGGCCGAATATAACATGCCTCAGTACATCTTGCGCGAGTTCAAAGTGACAGATGCCAGGGTGAGGCCTAGTATCAGGTAGATACCACAAATCTTCATTTATTTCCCATGTTCTGATTTCTGGGCCATTGTGTCCCGCAGGACGGACAGTCTCGGACAATCAGACAGTTCCAGTTCACAGATTGGCCTGAGCAAGGCGTGCCAAAAACAGGGGAAGGCTTCATCGACTTCATTGGACAAGTGCACAAGACCAAGGAGCAGTTTGGACAGGATGGACCAATAACTGTTCACTGCAGGTACAGATCCCCCAGATTCTGGGGTTGGGGTACATTATATAGTCTTCTATAACGCGTTACCCTGCTATGTCTGTCACAGTGCCGGCGTGGGACGGACCGGAGTCTTCATCACACTCAGTATTGTCCTGGAGCGGATGAGGTATGAAGGGGTGGTGGACATGTTCCAGACTGTGAAGACCCTAAGAACACAGCGACCGGCCATGGTGCAGACAGAGGTGAGGACCTGCACTTTGCCTCTCACAGGTTTAGGCCTTGTTGTACCTCTCATTACAAAATTAAGCAAACAGACAATTTTCCTCACTCGAGCCCCCTTGTTTTTGTGCCTTGTCTACACCTAGGGCTGAGCCTTACATCTGGTTTACGGGTTCCATCCTTTTCAGTTTTATTTCATTTATCAGATGTGGTGCCCAGAGGAGGGACCTGCACTGATTCACCTCTCCCATATCCTATTGCCACAGCCATAAATGCAGAGATGGGACGAGCCCTTTAAATAGGATTTCCCATGAACATAACCAATAAGTAATTGCAAACAGAAATAATTCAACATTTTACAGAGTTTAAAGATTTTCTCTGATCATCTCAGTGGTGACGTCTGTTGGTTGCCAATGGACTTACCCATGAATGCAGGAACTTTGTACAGTCTGGGCGGTCTGGGTCAAATAAATCTGTGGGGATCCTGAGTGTTGGATCCAATAATGATGGCCCATCCTAAGGAAAATGGAGAACCCCTTTAGTATATTTGATGCTACAAGTGGACCATCCATGTGTACAGCTCTGACACTGCTGTCTTCTCTTTCCCCAGGACCAGTACCAGCTGTGTTACAGAGCCGCATTGGAGTACCTAGGCAGCTTTGACCACTATGCAACATAACTACCGCTTACCCACTGGCTGAGTTGGGAGTGATCTGCGTCCAGGGACTATGGCATTGGACACGTCACCTTGTGCCGAGCCCTCCTTCTCCAGGCGCTGTTCCCACCTCATCACGAGATAATGCAAAGCTTTTGCAAGACTTGCTTGGGATTTCAGCACAATTCATTCCTTGTTCCCTTCCATACAGGTCTTGCTTCTCTGGCCCTATCTATGGCACACAGAAAAAAAAGAAAAAAAAAAAGAATAATACAATTAACATTTGTTTTTTCTATTATTTGTAAACATTATTTTTAGAGTATTTCTTTTTTTTATGCCCGGTGTTCTGGGACAGACGCCGCTGTTTTTTTTCAGTTCATTATTATAATTATAATTTTTTTATTGTTCTTTGAAATAATGATAGAGCTAAGGGAAATGATTCCGAGTGCAGGAGCCTCTGTGTTGTGTGCCGAGCTCCCCAACCACAGGGGGCGCTATCATGAAGGCTGATAAAGCACATTGTAATTGTTAGACAGCACAAGGATACATTGAAGAATTAAGCAGATTATCCCAAATGAAGAAATCACTTCGGGTGACCGGTTTGTGGACCTGCGTACTTGATGTCTTTCATCTCATCTGAAGCGAGATTGCACAGGAACCAATGGAAATCTACAGCGCATAATCACTGACTTTAGCACAAGGGTTGGACAATGAGGGACCAAGCTAAGACAACATTGCCCAGTTCTTTCTATTTTTTACATTATATTCTTTTAACCTTATTCCTTTTTCTTTTCTTATGTGGCGCAGCTCGCCTGGTGCGAGAGATGGTTAGAGGTGCGGTGGTACCTATGGCGGGATACACTATATATTTGCTCAGAGATGTAGGATGAAGACTCGAAGGATATATTTTCTTTTACCAAGTTATATTAGTTTTAGGCAAAATAATTAAAAAATAAAAATAAAAAAAAGTCTTTTCAGATCGGTGCCACATAACGATTCCTTCTGTCTAGAAAACCAGAACATTTTCTTATAATGTGCAGCGTTTCGGACCTTCTACTAAACACAATAAGTACTTCTGATGGTACTCTGTATTAGTCCCACATCTAGCGGAGGGCTGATGTATGAAATAAACGTGTGCAGAACCCGTGACGTTGTAAGACACCATGTGTGGGCTGGGAAGCGATCGCAACGCTGTCTCTCTAATGTTGGATAAGGAAATCATTTTTACCTTGTGTATACATTAGTGCTGTTAGGAGTTTGCTCCGTTGTATACAGTATGTTTTCTATTTGTTAATAAAAATGAGAAAAAAAGCTATATTAAAAAAAAATACAACATAAAACTCAAAGTCTACGAATAACGGGATCTCTGCCGAAGAAAAGAAAAAAAAAATCTCAATGTTAATAAATTTGAATAATCGGGTTTGATACAATTTTGTGCAATGTGTCTGATGTCTGCAGTACGAGGGGAGGATCCGCCATCTACACATATACCTGCAGTAGGAGGGGAGGATCTGCCATCTACACATATACCTGCAGTACGAGGGGAGGATCTGCCATCTACACATATACCTGCAGTACGAGGGGAGGATCCGCCATCTACACATATACCTGCAGTAGGAGGGGAGGATCCGCCATCTACACATATACCTGCAGTACGAGGGGAGGATCCGCCATCTACACATATACCTGCAGTAGGAGGGGAGGATCCGCCATCTACACATATACCTGAAGGACGAGGGGAGGATCCGCCATCTACACATATACCTGCAGTAGGAGGGGAGGATCCGCCATCTACACATATACCTGCAGTAGGAGGGGAGGATCCGCCATCTACACATATACCTGCAGTACGAGGGGAGGATCCGCCATCTACACATATACCTGCAGTACGAGGGGAGGATCCGCCATCTACACATATACCTGCAGTACGAGGGGAGGATCCGCCATCTACACATATACCTGCAGTAGGAGGGGAGGATCCGCCATCTACACATACACCTGCAGTAGGAGGGGAGGATCCGCCATCTACACATATACACCTGCAGTAGGAGGGGAGGATCCGCCATCTACACATATACCTGCAGTACGAGGGGAGGATCTGCCATCTACACATATACACCTGCAGTACGAGGGGAGGATCTGCCATCTACACATATACACCTGCAGTGCGAGGGGAGGATCAGCCATCTACACATATACCTGCAGTAGGAGGGGAGGATCCGCCATCTACACATATACCTGCAGTAGGAGGGGAGGATCCGCCATCTACACATACACCTGCAGTACGAGGGGAGGATCCGCCATCTACACATACACCTGCAGTAGGAGGGGAGGATCCGCCATCTACACATATACACCTGCAGTAGGAGGGGAGGATCCGCCATCTACACATATACCTGCAGTACGAGGGGAGGATCCGCCATCTACACATATACCTGCAGTACGAGGGGAGGATCTGCCATCTACACATATACCTGCAGTAGGAGGGGAGGATCCGCCATCTACACATATACCTGCAGTACGAGGGGAGGATCTGCCATCTACACATATACCTGCAGTAGGAGGGGAGGATCCGCCATCTACACATACACCTGCAGTACGAGGGGAGGATCCGCCATCTACACATACACCTGCAGTAGGAGGGGAGGATCCGCCATCTACACATATACCTGCAGTAGGAGGGGAGGATCCGCCATCTACACATATACCTGCAGTACGAGGGGAGGATCCGCCATCTACACATACACCTGCAGTATGAGGGGAGGATCCGCCATCTACACATATACCTGCAGTGTGAGGGGAGGATCCGCCATCTACACATATACCTGCAGTAGGAGGGGAGGATCCGCCATCTACACATATACCTGCAGTAGGAGGGGAGGATCCGCCATCTACACATATACCTGCAGTACGAGGGGAGGATCCGCCATCTACACATACACCTGCAGTACGAGGGGAGGATCCGCCATCTACACATACACCTGCAGTAGGAGGGGAGGATCCGCCATCTACACATACACCTGCAGTACGAGGGGAGGATCCGCCATCTACACATATACACCTGCAGTAGGAGGGGAGGATCCGCCATCTACACATATACCTGCAGTACGAGGGGAGGATCCGCCATCTACACATATACACCTGCAGTAGGAGGGGAGGATCCGCCATCTACACATATACCTGCAGTACGAGGGGAGGATCCGCCATCTACACATATACCTGCAGTACGAGGGGAGGATCCGCCATCTACACATATACCTGCAGTACGAGGGGAGGATCCGCCATCTACACATATACCTGCAGTACGAGGGGAGGATCCGCCATCTACACATACACCTGCAGTACGAGGGGAGGATCCGCCATCTACACATATACCTGCAGTACGAGGGGAGGATCCGCCATCTACACATATACCTGCAGTACGAGGGGAGGATCCGCCATCTACACATATACCTGCAGTACGAGGGGAGGATCCGCCATTTACACATATACCTGCAGTACGAGGGGAGGATCCGCCATCTACACATATACCTGCAGTACGAGGGGAGGATCCGCCATCTACACATATACCTGCAGTACGAGGGGAGGATCCGCCATTTACACATACACCTGCAGTAGGAGGGGAGGATCTGCCATCTACACATATACACCTGCAGTGCGAGGGGAGGATCCGCCATCTACACATATACCTGCAGTAGGAGGGGAGGATCCGCCATCTACACATATACCTGCAGTACGAGGGGAGGATCCGCCATCTACACATATACCTGCAGTACGAGGGGAGGATCCGCCATCTACACATACACCTGCAGTACGAGGGGAGGATCCGCCATTTACACATATACCTGCAGTACGAGGGGAGGATCCGCCATCTACACATACACCTGCAGTACGAGGGGAGGATCCGCCATTTACACATACACCTGCAGTACGAGGGGAGGATCCGCCATCTACACATATACCTGCAGTATGAGGGGAGGATCCGCCATCTACACATATACCTGCAGTAGGAGGGGAGGATCCGCCATCTACACATATACCTGCAGTAGGAGGGGAGGATCTGCCATCTACACATATACCTGCAGTAGGAGGGGAGGATCCGCCATCTACACATATACCTGCAGTACGAGGGGAGGATCCGCCATCTACACATATACACCTGCAGTACGAGGGGAGGATCCGCCATCTACACATATACCTGCAGTACGAGGGGAGGATCCGCCATCTACACATATACCTGCAGTAGGAGGGGAGGATCCGCCATCTACACATATACACCTGCAGTACGAGGGGAGGATCCGCCATCTACACATATACACCTGCAGTACGAGGGGAGGATCCGCCATCTACACATATACCTGCAGTAGGAGGGGAGGATCCGCCATCTACACATACACCTGCAGTACGAGGGGAGGATCCGCCATCTACACATATACCTGCAGTAGGAGGGGAGGATCCGCCATCTACACATATACCTGCAGTACGAGGGGAGGATCCGCCATCTACACATATACCTGCAGTAGGAGGGGAGGATCCGCCATCTACACATATACACCTGCAGTACGAGGGGAGGATCCGCCATCTACACATACACCTGCAGTACGAGGGGAGGATCCGCCATCTACACATATACCTGCAGTACGAGGGGAGGATCCGCCATCTACACATATACCTGCAGTAGGAGGGGAGGATCCGCCATCTACACATATACCTGCAGTACGAGGGGAGGATCCGCCATCTACACATATACCTGCAGTAGGAGGGGAGGATCCGCCATTTACACATATACCTGCAGTACGAGGGGAGGATCCGCCATCTACACATATACCTGCAGTACGAGGGGAGGATCCGCCATCTACACATATACCTGCAGTAGGAGGGGAGGATCTGCCATCTACACATATACCTGCAGTACGAGGGGAGGATCCGCCATCTACACATATACACCTGCAGTACGAGGGGAGGATCCGCCATCTACACATATACCTGCAGTACGAGGGGAGGATCCGCCATCTACACATATACCTGCAGTAGGAGGGGAGGATCCGCCATCTACACATATACACCTGCAGTACGAGGGGAGGATCCGCCATCTACACATATACACCTGCAGTACGAGGGGAGGATCCGCCATCTACACATATACCTGCAGTAGGAGGGGAGGATCCGCCATCTACACATACACCTGCAGTACGAGGGGAGGATCCGCCATCTACACATATACCTGCAGTAGGAGGGGAGGATCCGCCATCTACACATATACCTGCAGTACGAGGGGAGGATCCGCCATCTACACATATACCTGCAGTAGGAGGGGAGGATCCGCCATCTACACATATACCTGCAGTAGGAGGGGAGGATCTGCCATCTACACATATACACCTGCAGTACGAGGGGAGGATCCGCCATCTACACATATACCTGCAGTACGAGGGGAGGATCCGCCATCTACACATATACCTGCAGTAGGAGGGGAGGATCCGCCATCTACACATACACCTGCAGTACGAGGGGAGGATCCGCCATCTACACATATACCTGCAGTAGGAGGGGAGGATCCGCCATCTACACATACACCTGCAGTACGAGGGGAGGATCCGCCATCTACACATATTCAGACCAGATGCATTACCCTTGGAATTATTCAGTTTTGCAGTTTTTTCCCCCCTTGAGGCCCCACGTTGCAGAAACGCTGATGTTTTTGTTGCAGATTTTGCTGCTGTCTTGGTTTGAGGACTAAGTAGTAGAAGAAGTTCCCAGATATTTCCCATTTCCTTTTGTAGCCATTTTTGACTTTGGCTCAAAAAACCCCAACAGAAGAAGCTGCGTTTCTGTAGCGTGGGGCCTCGGCCTTACAGTCAGGTTGTGGGTAGAGATGAGCGAGTACTAATCAAAATGGCAGTTTCGAATAGCATGCGCCCATAGCAATGAATGGAACCAGCCTGCATGCAGACGGGGCCGGCATCCTGCTGCTTAGCCCCCTGGGTGTCGGCTGCATCCATTCATTCCTATGGGTGCGTGCTATTTGAAACTGACATTCCTGAAAACTGCACAATGGACAACCACACTGTGTGAATTAGATCCTTATAGTCACATGTAATATGTGAGGCTTTGTTTGCAGATATTATTAGGTTTCGTGCACCCTGTGGAGCCTGCATAGCACAATCCCCATTATATACTGTCTCTATAGGACCCATGGCAGACGGTTTTAGGCACAAGGTTAGAGGAGGCGGCCGAGGATTTATAAAACTGTAAATTTGCATCACTTGGCCTTTCATAGCGATGATTGTGAAGAGGCCATAACCCGAACTGGCTAATGGAGGTCGGAGACCTTGGTTGAGGTGATCTGAGCACACAAATCTACAAGGGTGCCCAGACTTTTACAAACGTCTCCTTCCCCCTTTTCACTCTAATATTGTCCTGACACATAATAAGATAAGATAATCCTTTAAAAATACACTGATATTGCTTATAATTATAGACACGTGAGCTTAATCTTTATGCCTTTTATAGATCATTTCATCTTCGAGTTGCTTAAAGGGATTCTGTCATTAAAAAACCTGCTTTAAACTAAAATCACATTGGAATATTCTTTATAAAGGTTCTTCACCTCTCACCTTTATCTTGAAGGTCTGCGGAGCCGTTTTTTAATTTTTCTCCATTGTGCTCAGAGAGCGCAGGGGGTGTTGTGACCTGTGATCTGAGCGTTGTCATCCATTCCAGCGCCGCCTTTCTTCTGCTCCGTCGGCCATTCTCCTCCTCTTCTTACAGGAGACCACAACAAAATGGCTGAAGGACATGCAGTCGGCTGTTCAAGTCATTTTGCAGGGGTCTCCTGTAAGAAGAGGAGGAGAATGGCCGACGGAGCAGAAGAAAGGCGGCGCTGGAATGGATGACAACGCACAGATCACATATCACAACACCCCCTGCGCTCTCTGAGCACAAGGAAGAAAAATTCAAAAAATGGCTCCGATGATGAATAACCTTTATAAAGGCCATTCCTTATCTTTAATGATAGAATCCCTTTAACTAGCACAATCAGTCAGTCATGTTGACCCGGGGTGCCACTGTGCGGAAGATATCTGTATAATATGTCATCTGTCCATTTCATAGCAGATTTGACATAAAAACGCCTGTGTCCATCCAAATGAGACATTCAGACCTAGGGGAGAGGTCCAAGACTGCTATGGGAGCCATATTACAGCTCTGTACAATGGGCCAGAAGACACCGAATACAAGTCTGATACAGTAATAGTAAGGGGGTATTTCCATCTCAGCCATGTCACCAGCCCAGGAGTTTGGGAATCACCTTGGGCTGTTCTATGCAGTTTCCATAAGTCCCATAGTAGTACATAGGAGTTACAGAAACAGCATAATGCAGTGTAATACAGCACACTAAACCGTTTGCTTAACAACTACTTACCTCTATAGGACTTACAGATACTGGGCTGGGCGGCCATGTTCTATGTAACTCTCAGGCAACTCAGGGAGTCGTATTTGTATCTCACGAAAGGCTGAAATGAGAAAAAGGATATTGATGGCCAAGGTTTAGAATAGGCCAATAACAATAAATCGTGGGGTCTGACACTCGGCACCCCCTTACTCAGCTGTCTGGAGGGGTCGTGTGCTATAGAAGTGTCCAGGCCTCATCAGTATTTACTATGGTCTGTCTACCAGGGCGCAGGGTACTGCAGCTGACCCATTCACATGAATGTTTTGTATTTATATTAGTAAGTATGTGCAGGATCAGCCCCAAGGAGAGGCCATCAATAGCCTGAGCCCAGAAAACACCAATGCACAGACTTATCCATCTGTGATAAAACGACTCAGAAATCCTGAGATCATATCCTGACATAAGACCTCGCGTGTTTATTTGCTTCACTTCTGTGGCTTTTCTTGCCATTGCTCCAAATAGACTAACGATTCTTATCATGGTGGGAACTTCTTAAAGCCCAAATTTATCAAGTATTGCAGAATGTTTGACGCTCAATACTCCTATCCATGTAATAGTAGCGGCACTGCAATTCCCCAGAGACACTGCTATACAGTGGACAGAGCTGCACCTATTACATGAAGAGAAACCTTCAGCACACAGAGGTTGTGGGGTCTGAGGGTCTAACCCCCACACATCACATAGCAATGATCTATCCTGTGGATAAGTCATCAGGATGAAAAACTTTTTAGAACTGGAATACTCCATTATTCTGGCACATCTGCCGGCACTGCACACAATGCACCTTCAATCCCCATGAAATAGATCTAGATATAAATTTTGGTTGGGGTTTCTATTCCATCCACCCTTGTACAGATGCAGAGCAGTAATAAAGCTGAAGTATTTCCAGGATCCCTCTTACCTGCCGCACTCGGCGAGCGCTCGCTCCATCGCTCCGGTTGCAGTGACCCGGCCTTGCTCTGATCGCCCTCTCGAGTGACGCACACCATCGCTCTCTGTCGGCTTTCACTTCTATCTCCAGGGCCGGCAGTGATTTCGTTTGCTGTGGTAATGATCAAAAAGAAGAATATAACTGCAGCCTATTGATTTAGGATTGTAGGACAGGGGAGATTTCAGGGGAGTGGCACTTATGTCACATAATAAGCAGCAGACAGGTGAGGGCTGTGACCGGGGATGTAAAACTTTCTTAACAAATGTTATAAAAGCTAATACTATAATAACAAGAGATTCCAGCAGAATAGCGGTCACATTACATATGTAGGTAGCAGAGGTGGTGATGACGCCTGTGCAGGTAATGAGTCGTTTCGCTGCTGCAGAGGAGAGCTGCGGACTGACCCTATGGCAGGCGGAGGGTAAGTATTAGGAAGGGGGCAGATCTTCAGATTTCACGTTTGCCATATACCTTCAGGCACCTGTTTGTAAATAGGGGCATGTTCACAATGACCGCCCTGTCATTAGCAGCAGTGAGGCTCCCGCTGACGCTTATTGTCATCCCAATGACCCATGACTGACACAGCGGAGACCTGTACAACTTCCACATCACACATGGTTTACGTACGACCTCCACCATATGACCAGGATAAGCGTCTCGCCGTAGGCGGCAGATGACAGAGCCCCCAAGGGGGCGGCGACTGTAAGCAGGTAGGGTGCACAGGGTGGGATCCAAATAGTACCACTGTCTGCCCCCAAGCCACAAATTGCACATAGTCCTCAACACCCCCACAGTGTTAGGGGCGCCTTTAGGTACCTGTTCCCTCCCCCTTTGCCCTGATTTTTAATTATATTATATTTACACTAATGCTGCGCCCAGGACCCGTTCAGGCTCACAGGATGTGCAGCTTCTATTCTCCTCGGTCCCAGCGGCACCATAGGGAGGGCTCGGGGAGCAGAATAGAAGCTGCACACATCCTGTGAGCCCGAGCATGTCCCGGGCACAGCCTTAGAGTAAAAATAATTATGGTAAGAGTATTTGGAGGACACTATTAGACCACAGGTATTACCCATGTGGGGGGCACTATTAGACCACAGGTATTACCCATGTGGGGGGCACTATTAGACCACAGGTATTACCCATGTGGGGGGCACTATTAGACCACAGGCATTACCCATGTGGGGGGCACTATTAGACCACAGGTATTACCCATGTGGGGGGCACTATTAGACCACAGGCATTACCCATGTGGGGGGCACTATTAGACCACAGGCATTACCCATGTGGGGGGCACTATTAGACCACAGGCATTACCCATGTGGGGGCACTATTAGACCACAGGCATTACCCATGTGGGGGGCACTATTAGACCATAGGTATTACCCATGTGGGGGGCACTATTAGACCATAGGTATTACCCATGTGGGGGGCACTATTAGACCACAGGTATTACCCATGTGGGGGGCACTATTAGACCACAGGCATTACCCATGTAGGGGGCACTATTAGACCACAGGCATTACCCATGTGGGGGGCACTATTAGACCACAGGCATTACCCATGTGGGGGGCACTATTAGACCACAGGCATTACCCATGTGGGGGCACTATTAGACCACAGGTATTACCCATGTGGTGGGCACTATTAGACCACAGGTATTACCCATGTGGGGGGCACTATTAGACCACAGGTATTACCCATGTGGGGGGCACTATTAGACCACAGGTATTACCCATGTGGGGGGCACTATTAGACCACAGGTATTACCCATGTGGGGGCACTATTAGACCATAGGTATTACCCATGTGGGGGCACTATTAGACCACAGGCATTACCCATGTGGGGGGCACTATTAGACCACAGGTATTACCCATGTGGGGGGCACTATTAGACCACAGGCATTACCCATGTGGGGGGCACTATTAGACCACAGGCATTACCCATGTGGGGGGCACTATTATACCACAGGCATTACCCATGTGGGGGGCACTATTAGACCATAGGTATTACCCATGTGGGGGGCACTATTAGACCATAGGTATTACCCATGTGGGGGGCACTATTAGACCACAGGCATTACCCATGTGGGGGCACTATTAGACCACAGGTATTACCCATGTGGGGGGCACTATTAGACCACAGGCATTACCCATGTGGGGGGCACTATTATACCACAGGCATTACCCATGTGGGGGGGGCACTATTAGACCATAGGTATTACCCATGTGGGGGCACTATTAGACCACAGGCATTACCCATGTGGGGGGCACTATTAGACCACAGGCATTACCCATGTGGTGGGCACTATTAGACCACAGGCATTACCCATGTGGGGGCACTATTAGACCACAGGTATTACCCATGTGGGGGGCACTATTAGACCACAGGCATTACCCATGTGGGGGCACTATTAGACCACAGGCATTACCCATGTGGGGGGCACTATTAGACCACAGGCATTACCCATGTGGTGGGCACTATTAGACCACAGGTATTACCCATGTGGGGGGCACTATCACAGTAATAACGATACTAATATTACACTATATTATAATAGTGCACTGTGTCAGAGGACGGCTCACTGCAATGAGAACAATCAGTGGCTTCACTACTGTTACTAGTAGGGCTGTCAGTGTGCACAGTGTCCTATTATTACAGTTCCTTACACTCCACCTGAGAGGACGCGCCGGGTACCTGCACTATTGCTGCACAGCCGGGGCTGCTGCTCTCCTGCATGAGACACGCACACTTGGCTATACAGGTGACAGTGCGACCTCTGATCATCAATAGGGACTCTCAGATGACCATCCTGGGCTAAGGCCACAACATAGTGAAACACAGCTAAGAATGTGACGGACAAAACCTTCGATAACCTTGTTTTGCTGCAGCATTTTTCATTAAAGAGATTGTTCAGACAAATATTGAGAGACAAATGTTACTATTAGTGTAATAAAATGTTCTACAAAATTCCAATTTACTTTCGGTAATCTATTCCTCATTGCTTTCTAGATCTCTGCTTACTGCCAGTGAATAAAAATCAGTCAATGGTCATGTGATAGATGGTCCATGGTCATGTGATGAGCACACAGGTGCCCGGTCATGTGATAGACGGTCCATGGTCATGTGATGAGCACACAGGTGCACGGTCATGTGATAGACGGTCCATGGTCATGTGATGAGCACACAGGTGCACGGTCATGTGATAGATGGTCCATGGTCATGTGATGAACACACAGGTGCACGGTCATGTGATAGACGGTCCATGGTCATGTGATGAGCACACAGGTGCACGGTCATGTGATAGACGGTCCATGGTCATGTGATGAGCACACAGGTGCACGGTCATGTGATAGACGGTCCATGGTCATGTGATGAACACACAGGTGCCCAGTCATGTGATAGACCGTGATAACTTCCCATACATCACTATGAGGTCATACATCCATCACACAAGCTGTGCGTCTCTGACCAAACAAGCCCCAAATCTATGAATTCAAAAAGTCTCGGCCCTTCTAATCCTTCGCCCCTTCAGGATACAGACAACAGTTGTCAGAGCTGCGGACTACAAAGCGATTCCTACAGTCAGGATTGAGGACGGCCACTGGTTATTCGCTTTCATGGAGCAATACAGAAGAATAGCGATGAATGGTGGGCGAGGTCGGAGCCGCGTGTGTGCCGGAGTCCCTCATTCACATGCTGTGGGTTCACATTAAAGGGATTTTCTAACCCATGACATGTAGGGCACTGATAGTCCCAGCAGTCAGACCCTGGCAATGAGTCCGCCCGTTCTGCTCCCCACTTTTCGCGTCTCCCATAGTCACAATGACTTATAGAAGATTCCTTTAATTTTTACCTTTTCTCCAGCTTTATCTTTTCTGTGGGATTTCCCTGCACTACGATAGACGACTGGAACGCTGAGGTCATGTTACTATTGGCAACTTCTATCAGAAAGGTTTCCGCTGAGAATAAAGAGTAATGATGATCCCATTACCATTCAGAACTAATAACCCGGTGTCTGGACGCCTCTGGCAATGAGGAGAGTCTGCGAGAAAACAGAAGACACGACTACGAGAGCGACTAATAACTACCAAGCTGCAGAAATATTACAGCAAAGACCGGGATCAAACAACTCAATAGTAAGAAAGTCAAATCTAAAGAGATGGAACAGCGTGACGGGGACACCGGTGCCAGAAATGTCTGAATTCAGCGCAGCAGGGGAACGGCACAAGGAGATAATGCCGAATTATTACAGGAGCAAAAGGATGGAAGAGGAGGACGGGCAAGACAAGGAGCGGACGGGCAAGACAAGGAGCGGACGGGCAAGACAAGGAGCGGACGGGCAAGACAAGGAGCGGACGGGCAAGACAAGGAGCGGACGGGCAAGACAAGGAGCGGACGGGCAAGACAAGGAGCGGACGGGCAATACAAGGAGCGGACGGGCAAGACAAGGAGCGGACGGGCAAGACAAGGAGCGGACGGGCAGGACAAGGAATGACGGGCAAGACAAGGAGCGGACGGGCAAGACAAGGAGCGGACGGGCAAGACAAGGAGCGGACGGGCAAGACAGGGAGCGGACGGGCAAGACAGGGAGCGGACGGGCAAGACAAGGAGCGGACGAGCAAGACAAGGAGCGGACGGGCAAGACAAGGAGCGGACGGGCAAGACAAGGAGCGGACGGGCAAGACAAGGAGCGGACGGGCAAGACAAGGAGCGGACGGGCAAGACAAGGAGCGGACGGGCAAGACAAGGAGCGGACGGGCAAGACAAGGAGCGGACGGGCAAGACAAGGAGCGGACGGGCAAGACAGGGAGCGGACGGGCAAGACAGGGAGCGGACGGGCAAGACAGGGAGCGGACGGGCAAGACAAGGAGCGGACGGGCAAGACAAGGAGCGGACGGGCAAGATAAGGTGCGGACGGGCAAGACAAGGAGCGGACGGGCAAGACAAGGAGCGGACGGGCAAGACAAGGAGCGGACGGGGTCTCTGCCCTGTCACAGGACACAATTCACACCACACGTTATATGAATGGATTACCTCTGACATCCTTCGTGTTATATTAGACTGTCTGTCATTGGCCCTAATAATGAAACACAATATTATTTATCAAATTTAATTTCATCTGCAACAAATATTGAGACACAAATGTGAACAGAGCCAAACCCTCACTAACAACACAACGCCGTGTCTGAGGGTGTGGAGACCGCGCTCCGGCATTACAGACTGCAGTTTCTGGTATTACACACTGTACATGCAGGCTGCGGCCAGCAGGGGGCAGCAGCAGTCACAATACATTCTCCATAGGCACAGATGACGGCTCCCTGCAGATATACTCTGGGGGGTCTGGGGCAGCGACACCTTGGCCATGTTTGTGCAGGGACGTGCACATGATTTAGGCCGGAGCCTCTACATAAATCACTTGCGCCAATTGTGGAGGTTATTACGACCGGTGTAAGATAGAACAGTCTTAAACCTGCACTAACGTGAACAGAGTCATAAATACACACAAATATATTCAGAATAACACAACATACTGTACATTATGTGTAAAGCCCTGTTCACACCGTGGATTCCGCGCTTATTCTGCCTCACCTTACATACAAGATCGCTTGATTCAGCGGCAGATTCCAGGCTGTCCACGGCCTGAGACTCCGATAAATCAGGTTTTTTCATCTGAGCCTGAAATGTCCAGGAGTCAGGGGACGTCCGGCTAAAATCCCTCTTCAGATACTGCCGTGTGAACTGGGCTGAACTAATAATATTCTACAAAAAGGGACATTAAAGCCAGAGCCTCCTCCTGTATAACTGCTGCTGCTCTCTGTTATCAGCCGCTTCAGGCTGCCCCATGAGCTGTCACATTACTGACAATATTCACACTGTACGACTCGCTGTTATCAGCCGAAACATTCACCTGAGCCCGACAGGCAGAACCGACATCATCTGCCCAGAGGAGCAGGCGCCGCTATCTGCACTTACACAAGGTTTTGTTTGCCTTGGTAGACGCAGCCTGGTATTAACTGCTTAAGGTACAGGGGGGTAACTTGAGGGGGGGCAGTTGTATCGGGCCCCAGGAGCACTGACATCAGTATTGCATCTTCCATCTGGCCCATAAACCAAGGAGACCCTCAGATTACCCTGAACCCCACTAAGGTGGATGAAACTCCTCAGCACCCGTAACCATCACTATCAAGAATTCTCTGTAGGGATGAGGTAGTGGCCCCGGACAGACGATGGCACCGGGGCCCGCAAGGCTTTAGTTACGTCACTGTTATTGCAGGATTACTGCACACGGACATCCCCAAATCCCTCAGCGTCATTCTCACCTTACACTTCTCTACATTACACTATTCTTGCCCGGCCTACAGAGGATTCTCAGCAAATAGTGAGATTTTACTAGAGAAATAAAACCGGCTGAACACTGCCCCCCTGTGGTCGCCAACAGTAACCAGGACTAGTCACAGACTTACAATGTGTCTTGTCAATCCTAGCAATGCTACAACACTTAGATATCAGCGGTGCCTGGAGATGGCAGACTCCACTGATCTCCGTCCATGTATATACCTATTATACAACTCATGATGAAATATTACATCATGAGGTCACAGGGGACGTATTGTGAGGGCCCCAGAGCTGAGCCCTCTGCACACGTGACGGTGCCAGGAATCACCTGCTTACTGGTGAAAGCATCGAACTCCGCTGTTAACCCTTTAGATGCCTCTTCCATTGAGACGAAGGATTTAATGCCTGACCAAACAGCATTTGTCACAGCTGGGATCCTATTGGTTTCCTAGTACTCTGCCCATCCGCCAGCGGGGATTACATCACCAATGATAGAGATGGCGCTCCATCCCTCTGACATCATAGATGTGCCGCAGATCACATTAGGTAATATAAAAGCTCAGAACAGAATTAATAAGACATTGGGTAACCCCGGGAAAGGCAGCGGATCCTGCCGAAAAAAAGTGGAAGAACAAAGACCCATCGGCCTGGTGTCTGTACAGTTCACGAACTATGGGGTGAGACCTGAGGGCACATCTAGATAATAGTAATAACATACCACCCCCCATGTAACCCCCCTCATACATCATGTTACTCATCCCCATACATCTGGATTACCAACAGAATGAAGATACAAGTGAGGATAAAGCGTAAATACAAGGGAACAACAATGTCACTAAGGGCAGCACTAACACAATATGTAGAATAAAATATACATTGTTACTGAAGTTAATCACACTTACACATATTCCATACAGAAAAGTATAAATGAGGGGACAGACACATCCATAATGTACGTAATGTATACACATGTGGGGAACCCGGACAGACACATACATAATATATATACATGTGGGGAACCCGGACAGACACATCCATAATGTACGTAATGTATACACATGTGGGGAACCCGGACAGACACATCCATAATGTACGTAATGTATACACATGTGGGGAACCCGGACAGACACATACATAATATATACACATGTGGGGAACCCGGACAGACACGTACATAATGTATACACATGTGGGGAACCCGGACAGACGATTCAGGGGACAAAGTATACCAGTATATAAAACATAGTGTGACGCCAACCACATAAATAGTATACGCACCCCGATGTGTTTCGCCACACTGGCTTTGTCCAGACACGCCTTTCGCCATCCTGACAAAGCCAGTATGGTGAAACACACATAACGTATAACACATGGTAAGACACCCTGATGCGCAGTTTGTTTGCAGTATGCCTATAAGGGCAGTATAATATTATATTATTGTATATCACAACTCACGTCTCCATTGGCATCATTACTATTTATGTGGTTGGTGTCACACTATGTTTTATATACTGGTATACTTTGTCCCCTGAATCACTTGTCTGTCCGGGTTCCCCACATGTGTATATATTATGTATGTGTCTGTCCGGGTTCCCCACATGTGTATACATTACGTACATTATGGATGTGTCTGTCCCCTCATTTATACTTTTCTGTATGTAATGTGTATTTTATTCTACATACTGTGGTAGTGCTGCCCTTACTGACATTGTTGTTCCTTGGAATATCTTGTATCTACTTTGTTGTTTGACCTATTGTGTGCATGTGCATAAATCTGGCTGTGTAAATCCAGTCCAATAGGTGAGAAGCCTCCTGCAGGGGTGCGAGAAGTCACTACAAAAGGCCATTATTCCTCGGGGCTGCGGAGGAGTCCAGGCAGGGACAGGGTTTAGCTGCAGACGGAACAAAGTTACTCACTGGGACCTGGAAATAAGGGGAATGATTTACTGAAGTTACTACAATTATATATAATGTATAATGTGTAATAAATGACAGTTACTGACTAATGTGTTAGAAATCTGTAGTGCACATGGCAAAGTGCGACACCAAAAGCTGTATCTGCTGAGATTGTACAGTGTACCGTATACATACACACAACCTATACATAGAGATAAATGCACACACAACCTGTATATATACACACTACCTGTACACACACAACATTATATATACATACAGCCTAATATCTGATATATACAACCACCTGAATGCAACTTCACAGAGATTACAAGCAAAAATGGCACACAACTTAAAGGGGTCTCCCATGTACATGATTGTATCTATATTTGTAGATGATTAAAAGTTAAACAGTTTTGCAAATATAAGTAATTACAAACTCTGAAGTTTTAAAGATTTTCTCTAACTTTCTTAGTGGTGACGGTCTGTTGTCTTGATTGGCTGCCATTGGTTATGACCACTAATGCAGACACTTTCTATGGTCTGGGACTTGTCAGGAACCAGCCATGATTGTCTTATTGTAGCTGGGATATCAGACAAGGACACTGCATGTATCAGAAGAGATCTCGGACACGATAAAGAAACCATGGCTGATTTTCTGACCTTAGAAAGTTCCTGCATTCGTGGTCGTATCCAGAAGCAACTGAACAAGACAACAGACTGACCACAAGATATTTAGAGAAAATCTTTAAAATTCTGCAGAATGTTTCATTACTTATATTTGCAAAAATGTTTAACTTTTAATTATCTACAAATTTAAAAATAATTATGTAGATGGAAATATCCCTTTAAGATTTGCTCCTAAAGTGCAAAATAAAGCAAAATCCTTTCTACAAACCCAATCCCATGATACGTGAGGGCTCATACACAGCACACACGTCTACATACAGGACTCCAGAAATGCCAAAATCACACACGTACCAACCAAGTCTGTGGGTTTAGTTTCCACCCATTTCTATAATCTGTGAACCTGACTAATGTGAGGACGGCGGCCATTGGTGTAATACGGGCGCTTTATTGCTGACATATTATGGACACAACCTCTGACGCTCCTGCGCTCCATCACTGCTGCAGTCAGACCGCCATGACTCTGGATTTGATGATTTGCAGTAAATTTGGGTGATTTGTTCAGACTATGGATAAATACACCCGCTATTCGTGTCGCTCCCCTTGGTGGGTGTAATTTTACAGACACCCAGTGACTAATCTGTTTAAGGAGATGGATTTGGTATCCGCTGTGTGACTGCTTAGAATCAGTTTTTGGACCAATCTGTTTTTTGTGTGGATGGGGGGAGGTTTGTGTGTGGGGGTAGTGGATACCAGTTTGGCTAGTGGACACTACCAGGCACAAGTGTGAATTTAGTGTAACCGGCTCTACAGGTTTTACCACAATACATCAATTATTCCTGAGTGCCTTACATTTGCAATACAAAGATTAAAAGCTGCAGGGGGTAAAGGGACCCCCCATTGAATCCCAGGAGGAAAAACTGCTACACTTCCCTGCAGACATTCAGCAGCGGTTTTGATGTTTGTGACGCTAGAGTAAAAGGTTTTTTAGGACTAAAATATTGATGACCTTCTCTTATGACCTTATAGATTGCTGAGGGTCCGACACGGATATCCTCTAATTCATAGGCCAATGGCATCATCTTCATCTGTCACATGGTCTGTTTGCAACTCAGTCCCATTTAAGTGAATACCACCATAAGATGTATGACTCTGTGCCAGCTGGATCAGTGCTTAGCATTACAGCCTTGGAGTCCTGGGCTTGAATCCTGCCAAGGACGACCTCTGAGAGGAGTTTGCATGTTCTCGCTGGGTTTGCTCCCAAAGACATCCTGATAGGGAATCTAGATGGTGAGCCCTGAATGGGACAGTGACTAAGAACATCTGTAAAGTGCTGAGGAATAGGAGGACGGTAAATAAAAAGGAGCCGAGGACCCCGACCTAAAAGGAGGCTCCTGCTGTTCCAGATGACGTTTGCTTTCCTGTCTCATACTGTAAGACTCGTCTCTATATACTGCAGGTCTATATGGGACACCGAGATGTTTTTGGCATAACCACAATCTGTCTGCGCGACTCTTCTCAGAGTTCCCACTACAGTAAATGCAGCTCTTCGTATAAAGTGCGGCCACTAGACAGGGCTCTGCACTGGTCACACATCAGCCTGTCCTATGGAGAGGAGTAGGGGGGGGGGGGGCACAGAGGACCCCTTTAATGTTATGTGGTGCTTTCTCACTCTTGTAGTTTTTCAGGGCCCTCCTGACTCTACCAATAGTCCAGGCCACTCTTACATGGATTGTGACCATTTGCCTGTATGCAATTGATATTTAGGTGATTTTTCATTATTGATATAGGGGAGGTGCAGGCCTGTGGGAAGGTTTTATGTACTTTTGGAGTCTTCATATTAAAGGACAACTATTGGGGGGGGGGGAGATAGAAGGGGTGACCCACTGATGTTTTACTTCTAATAAGGAGAATGAATTTGATAACATTACATGTATTTTTGCCATGTTAGTGCCATGACCAGTTGTTTCAGTTTCTTTCTACAATTAGTAGACTGCTGTATGCTTTACACTACAGGTAGGTGTGCTCACACTGAGGGCAGCGCATAGACACAAGCTCAGCAGGATGTCACTGGAATCATTGCAAAGTACAGGAAACCTCTCAAGTGAGATGATGAGATTACAAGACAATTAACATACAGAAAGCAGGGGGAGGGGTGGCTGCAAACAGGGACTGAAGCCTAAGGGTGCAGGTACATAGTGAGGCAGGGACCCCAAACAGAAAGGGGATGCAGGTAACCCCCCCAGATAGAAGAGGAGGATGCAGGTGACCCCCCAATGCCCAGGCCTGACACCACACACAACTGACTTCAGGCTCCGCCGTTGTTTCACCTCTTTTGTGTCCCCTCAGCCACAATAACACCCGCGGGCACCCCTCACTCGCCACAGCCTGCTCTGACCACGCCCCGGGCATTGGAATGGCCACTAAAACACCCCCTTCAATTATGATTGGATGAAAGACAAACTGATTGTGCGCCAGAGCCAATCAGCGGCCAGCTCGCCTCAGCAGGCCGGACCATACCCTAGAAGAGGCCGGCCTTGGGCGCTGATTGGTCACCTGCCGACGCGCTCTGATTGGTCGCCTGTACACGGTTTACTTCGGAAGCAGAACGCAGGCGCAGTAGAGAGAAAACGAAAGACGACGAAGGCAGGAGCTCCGAGTAATTGTGCCGTTATCTGAGAGAAAGCCCGAGCAGAGCGGCCGCGGACCGGGATAGAGCCGGGGGCCACACCGGGGACTCGACAGACTGTCCCCCTGCTGTGTCCGGGGCCTGGCAGGAAGGAAAAACCATCGAGCCTGGATCTCTGGCCTCAGGCTGCCCGCCTGCCACAGGTAAGTCCCCGCCGCTCGGCCGTTCTCCCCTCGGTCACCCCATCGCAGGCCGCGGGGCGGGAGCTCACAGGGAGCCCCAGAGACTGATCCCGGCGTCAGCCAATAGGAGAGCCGCGCACGTTTCCCTGTTCGCGACTTCCGGTCCACCGTCGTCCAGCCAATCAGAGGCCGCAGCGCTGTTTACGACCAGCCCGTTTTCTGCTGTCACTTCCGGCTTGTGCTGTAGGAGACACGGGAGTGGTGGGAGCCCCATCTGCTTCCTGCAACCCCGAGGAGAGCATGCTGGGAGTTGTAGTCCCGGATATAGTCTAATCTAATATCATATATAGCTACTATGCAGATCTGTGTATCTGAGGCAAAGGGACTTACAATATGGCCGGGGCTGTGTAGCTGAAAACCATCTATTGCTTCCTGTTATCAGCCATCTGAGGGTGACTGTGAGATAAGATAAGATAGTCCTTTAATATTCCCACCATGCAGATACTCAGTGTTACAGCAGCAGATAATACAGTGATATATTACAGGACAGACACTGATTATGGGGATAATGTCACTCCTTAGGGAGAGACCACCTTCTCAGGTGTGTGGACACTTATACAGCCATAGTTGCTCCACTGCAAGGGAACATGGGAAGAATATGCAAATCTGTCTCCCAAGATGTAAACAGGGAGTGCCGTCCGTAGCTAAGAAATTGATTTGGTTATAACTCCGCATTATGCAGTGAAGACTTCTGGGAAAGTCGGCATGATGTTCAGGGTGCTTCCCAATAGAGGGCAGCATAACAGAGGCACTGTCTACCTGTTTACATCTTGGGAGACGGATTTGCATATTCTTCCCAAGGACAGACACAGACAAGCTCAGAGCAGATAGAAGATCCCGGGAGTCAGAGCAACTAAGAAGAGAAGACTCCGGAGCATGTAGTCCTGTGTGCGGAGTGTCTGCGCTCGGCCTGATGTAGATTATACAGCCTGACCGCGGGGGGATCTCCGATAGCTCCTTCTTACACTTAGGGTGAAGTGGTCGGTCACTGACAGGACTGCCCGGTGCTATCACAGTCTCATACATGGGGTGGGAGTTGTTCCTAAAATGTGTGGGCTCCTGCGAGGTTCTCACTTGAGGTGGATCCAGCAGGTGTTGTACTATTACCTGCCACCCCACACAGAACCCCAAGTAAATCTGCTCACCCCAAATACTACCCGAACCCATCTGCTCAACTCAGACAGAGGGGGTGGTCCCTAGTACTAACAGTCTTTGGGCTTCTTTCTTTCTTTATCTTTGAATGTTCATTTGCACAAATCTTTTTGCTCCTTTTCTGCATTTTGCCTTTATCTTGTTTTATATTGAAAAATGTAATAAAATCGATGACCCCTAAGACATTGCGGGTGATGCCTAAAACTAGTGCTCTCTAGAATCTATGGGCTCCGCACTGTGGCCTTCCTCACACCCTGGAATCGTTGTCAAGTAGAACTCAAACCTTATTAGTACAACGATACTACGTGTATTATATCAGCAGTGACAGGCAGAACTATAGAACCACATGACAGGCAGAACTAGATTACTTCACAAGGCAACGTATAGGAAACGCATCTCTATAGGACTCTGGTGTTCCCATTATCCAGTCACTGTCCAAACAATACATTGAGCTCCCCATAGACTGTCACAGATTAGATGTGATTGGACCACAAACCTACAAGCAGTGTACAGAGTGTGCCATTAGTCAGACTGCACCGTGTTACATTCCTTTCCAGGATCTTCGTTGCCAGATATAAACTGCTGAGATACAAGTTGTGTAGGGCCTGGTACACATTGCACATTACAGCTCGGTGCAGCCTATGTGCTTTATTGCTCTGTCCCACAGTAGATATAGGCCAGATATGTTATTACATGCTGTAGTGACTAGACATATATATATATATATATATATATATATATATATATATATATATATATATATAGTGATGTTGTAGCTGATACAAGGCGCTTTCTATCAGTCATAATGCACACAGATCCACCGTAATCCTTTTCTAGGCACCTGATGTTTTGGGATTTTTTTTTTTTTTTGTAAAATACATTAATAGTCCTCTTTACTCCTCAGCCCTAGGACGCTGCAAAGCCCTCTGGGCGTAAGTCACTGTCAAGATGGCAGGTGAAAATGAAAGCCCGAACCCCAGCTCTAGGATCATGACCTTCTATCCGACCATGGAGGAGTTCCAGGACTTCAAGCGGTATATAGCGTATATTGAATCCCAAGGAGCCCACCGTGCAGGCCTGGCCAAGGTAAGATACCTGCAGTCACTCTGCTCTGCATCAGCCTGTTAGATCGCTCTATCTATTATTAGTATCAGCCATCCCATGTGCTGTAATATAAAGCATGGAGGGAAACTGCTGTAGTCTGAGGTGAGTCTGAAATTATGTCAGGCTTACGTAGACAAAACAGCTAAGATGGAGTAATAACTCTGAGGTATTCCAAATGTGGAGACCTGATTTATGTCTGTGCAGTAAATTGGCTTGTTATTTTGACCGCTGCATATGTTACTCTTCAATTCTATTTTAGGTAGTTCCCCCTAAAGAATGGAAGCCTCGGCAATGCTATGATGACCTGGATGACCTGGTGATCCCAGCGCCCATTCAGCAGGTGGTCACTGGACAATCAGGACTTTTCACGCAGTACAACATACAGAAAAAGCCGATGACTGTCAAAGAGTTCAGAAGGATTGCAAACAGTGACAAGTAAGTGGCCGACAGTGATATACATTACTGATTCTGAGTTACATCCTGTATTATACTCCAGAGCTGCGCTCACTATTCTGCTGGTACAGTCACTGTGTACATACATTACATTACTTATCCTGTATTATACTCCAGAGCTGCGCTCACTATTCTGCTGGTGCAGTCACTGTGTACGTACATTACATTACTTATCCTGTATTATACTCCAGAGCTGCGCTCACTATTCTGCTGGTACAGTCACTGTGTACATACATTACATTACTTATCCTGTATTATACTCCAGAGCTGCGCTCACTATTCTGCTGGTGCAGTCACTGTGTACATACATTACATTACTTATCTTGTATTATACTCCAGAGCTGCGCTCACTATTCTGCTGGTGCAGTCACTGTGTACATACATTACATTACTTATCCTGTATTATACTCCAGAGCTGCGCTCACTATTCTGCTGGTACAGTCACTGTGTACATACATTACATTACTTATCCTGAATTATACTCCAGAGCTGCGCTCACTATTCTGCTGGTGCAGTCACTGTGTACACACATTACATTACTTAGCCTGTATTATACTCCAGAGCTGTGCTCACTATTCTGCTGGTGCAGTCACTGTGTACATACATTACTTATCCTGTATTATACTCCAGAGCTGCGCTCACTATTCTGCTGGTGCAGTCACTGTGTACATACATTACATTACTTATCCTGTATTATACTCCAGAGCTGCGCTCACTATTCTGCTGGTACAGTCACTGTGTACATACATTACATTACTTATCCTGTATTATACTCCAGAGCTGCGCTCACTATTCTGCTGGTACAGTCACTGTGTACATACATTACATTACTTATCCTGTATTATACTCCAGAGCTGCGCTCACTATTCTGCTGGTGCAGTCACTGTGTACATACATTACATTACTTATCCTGTATTATACTCCAGAGCTGCGCTCACTATTCTGCTGGTGCAGTCACTGTGTACATACATTACATTACTTATCCTGTATTATACTCCAGAGCTGCGCTCACTATTCTGCTGGTGCAGTCACTGTGTGCATACATTACATTACTTCTCCTGTATTATACTCCAGAGCTGCACTCACTATTCTGCTGGTGCAGTCACTGTGTACATACATTACATTACTTATCCTGTATTATACCCCAGAGCTGCACTCACTATTCTGCTTGTGAATGATTGGAAAACCCCAGTCAGCTTCAAGTGTGGTTTGTTTTTGTTTGGTTTTTTTATGTAGCTTCCCGGGTCAGTTCAGCACAGTTATTCCTTTCTTCAGGATCCTACGAGTTTCCTCTTTGTCTCTGCAGGTATTGCACGCCCCGTTACGCTGACTTTGAAGATCTGGAGCGTAAATATTGGAAGAACTTGACCTTCAATGCTCCCATTTATGGGGCTGATGTGAATGGGACCCTGTATGACAAGGTATTTAGTCCATTGGAGTTCCTGTGACAGGCCGTACTGTTGATGGTCAGGGTGTCCTGCTGCACCTCTGTCAGGGCGCCTGTATACTGGGTGGGAACATTCAGAATAACCTAGTGTTTCTGTGCCTCCAGAATGTGCATGACTGGAATATTGGACACTTGAACACCATCTTAGATGTGGTGGAGAGAGAGAGCGGGATCACCATTGAAGGCGTCAATACTCCATATTTGTATTTCGGCATGTGGAAAACCTCTTTTGCCTGGCACACTGAGGACATGGACTTGTACAGCATCAATTACCTGCACTTCGGGGAGCCCAAATCATGGTAATTATTGTGACCTCTGCTGCTCTTCCACAGTCCAGTCACTCTACAGATCTAATCTCATTATTTAATTTTTTTTTTGTCTTCTCTCTCCAGGTACACCATTCCCCCAGAACATGGCAAAAGGCTGGAGCGACTGGCCAAGGGTAAGTACATGAAGGGATGGAGACACTTCTGCTAGTTTGATAGCCATTATGAGATTGGAGTCCTGAGCTGGATTTCCAGTGACCGTTCAACACATCAGGTCCTTAGGAGCAGAAGGTTTTCTCATGGGCATCCTCACTGTGCACCATCTCCATGTTTAGAGCAGATACTAGCATTCAGTGCACGTGTGTGTATTGGGGGGTTGCAATGATCACTTACAGCAGAGCAGTGAATGTCATTGATCGCCTCTTGTTTGCTGCAGGTTTTTTCCCCGGCAGCGCTCAGAGTTGTGAAGCCTTCCTCCGCCACAAGATGACTGTCATCTCTCCCTTCATCCTCAAAAAATATGGCATCCCCTTCGATAAGGTGTGTATGTGTTCCCAGTGCCCTGTGAAGCTGGGAGATATGTTAAGATTTAGTTTCATGTGTCTTCATTATTTTCTTCCAGATCACACAAGAAGCCGGAGAGTTCATGATCACTTTCCCCTATGGTTACCATGCTGGGTTCAATCACGGATTCAACTGTGCAGAGTCGACCAATTTTGCAACTTTAAGATGGATCGAGTATGGGAAGCAGGCTGTCCTGGTAAGTGTTCTGATCGCCATTTCATGAGCTATTGAGGCACCAGCTCTACTTCTCCGTTACAAGACTCAGTACTCTGGCCGCCACACTGCAGCGCGCCGGTCATGTATTAAGACCTCCTTTAATCTCTCATTTGTGGTCTCCTGCTTGTAGTGCTCCTGTAGGAAGGATATGGTGAAAATCTCCATGGATGTTTTTGTGCGCACGTTCCAACCTGAGCGATATAAACTCTGGAAGGCAGGAAAGGACGTCACTGCCATTGACCACGCGTTGCCCACCCCAGAAGCGGCTGAATTTGCTGATGAACAAACTGATGCGGATCAAAAGAAAAGGTCGGTAACATGAAGACACCCCCCCCCCCTCCTTTTTTTTTTTTTTTTTTTTCCTTCATTGTACATTCCTTAACCTGAAATTAAAGGGATTATCCAGGCAGAAATGAACAACCCTTTTTATGTTTATATTTGCTGTGGGTAGCGAGGGGGAAAATAAATGCCTGCTGTCCTGTCCCCATTGCTCCGGTGTTGTCCCACACCTCCTGATTCATCTGCTCTCCCAGGTCTCTTCTGACGTTGTGCTGAAGCCGCTGATTGGTCTTCAGGACAGCGCTGGAAGATGCTCCAGTGTCCTCACGCGCCTCCCGTTTTTTGTTTTGGTTTTTTTTCCCTGTCCCTAATTTACTTGAACTTTAAAAGAGTTGTTAATTTTTGTCTGAACAACCTGCTTAAGAAGGGTCCCGTCTGATGATCTTGTGAGACTTGAGCCTTCTACTACGACCACACGTGTGCGGTTCAATAAAACAAACCATAGATTATAAATTTCCAGTAGGTGTGATCATGGGGATCCCCACTAGTCATAAAGCCCCATTAAATCTCTGTATATTCCATAGAGCCTACCAGGACATGATACCCCCCTTCCTCCTTTGCAAACAGGGACAAAGGATCATTCCTTTTCCTCAGGATCTGTGGGGTTCCAGTAATCGGACATCCACCTAATCCATGTACGCCACATGACCTAATATTGTGGCTCGTGGTCTAAGGGTGAAGCCAGTTCAGTGATCCCATAAACCTTCTACCATAAAGCTTCCTTATCTATGTCTATAATGTTCCAGCACCAGTGCTCTATATTTACTTGTCTTTACAGTAGGGTTGGCAGGATGGATATTATGGCTTGGTTTTTATGTTGAACTGGACCCCTCTCTCCACAGTGTGACCAAACAACGCATAGGAACCAAACGCCACAGAGTGTGCCTGGAGGTACCAAAGGAGCTGAGCCAGAGCCAAGAATTTAAGGATGAACTCTGCCCAGACCAGTGTGACATAGAAACATCTTGTGTGGAAGACCCTAAAGTGGAAGAGTGCCTGGAAGATGACATGGAAGCAGGTAGTGCGCAGTGCTGAAGCTACACAAATCTACAGCATGAAAGTCAACTACCATAGAATACACTGTGCAGCCTTTATAGCCTGTAGACTTGTTGCCGCTATAAGCCCGAGCTTATTAAACAGGCAGAATTCCATGTATTAGTGTAATACATCATGTAGTGGTTTGTCAGTATTCTACTTGTTACATGTGTATTTCCCCCTCCCATATTAGCCAGAGCAGGTAGTCTTCTATATCTGCACTCGTCTGGCCATGAGGACTCTGTCAGTATTATATGATCACTCAGTTATATGTGAAGGAGAGCTGGTTATTGGTGCCGGTGTAGAGTTGTATACATGGGGAGGGGGCATTTATTAGCTGCCAGTCATACAGCTGATCTGTAACTTACATTTTCCTGACTTTCTCTTCTGTTTCAGGCTCTTCTGGGCAGCAATTTGAAACCTTGAAAAATGTTGAGAGTTTTGTCACCTCAGGAACAACAACTCCCATCTCCAACCCTGCGAGCCCCTCCACCAGTGCTGAGAGCTCCTCCATGTTTTCATCCTCCCAAGACGGCTCGGGTTCATCAGATACAGACTCGGAAGCTCCACATGGATCTTGTCCTAAGAAGTCTCACAGTATACACAGTTATGCCAAAGGGCAGAACAAAAGCTCAGTGTGGAAGAAGACCAACGCTATGGGTAGCCTCACAGAGCATGCACTGAAAGAGGTAAGTGTCCCATGGGAGGGGGAAGGGACTGTGGTGGGGGCACCCTGACAATAGGGTCAGCATGCTGGGCAGGACATTATTGTTTCATACAATGACTACATTTGATCTTGCAGGTGGCAGGGAAGCACATGGACTCCCTTCAAGAGAATTTCAATTCCAAAAGCCGCCGGCAGCCCCTCTCCAAGCTTCCCCGTTACCACCCCTTGGTGATGAAGGACAGCGGCAGTGAAGATGGTACGTGTCAATGTCATCTTTTCTATGAAGAAACCCCTTTATTAGATGAAATGCTCCACCTGCTTCACTTTTTCTTCCATTTTGTTCTTAATCTGTAGACCAGCCAGACCAGATGGTTATGGATGAAGAATTTGAGGAGAGTGAAGAATGGGCCAAACCTCTCGTTCATCTCTGGAAGAACAAACCCCCAAATTTCCAGGCAGAGAGGGAATACAATCTGGCCATGTCTCAGATGCCTCCATACTGTTCCATCTGCTTGCTTTTCCGGAGTTACTATCAGGTGAGCTAATACCAGGAGATGGGACCAATGCTGAAAAGCCAAATATTAGTAAAATTTGCAAATCCTTAGTCTCCTCCTCTTACACAATGCTGTACGGTCGTGCACTACTGTAACCAGCATGTGTCTGACACCCTATGGGCCAATGCTGTGAATAGAGAAGTGCTGGAAAGCAAAGTATGTGCAGCGATTCTCAACAACATTTGTAGCCTGTAAAGTGTACAGAAGGAGGTGTGTGTGTAATATATATATATATATATATACACACACACACACAATGGTGTAAGAAGGAAACCGCAGCAATGTGAACATAACTCTAATGTGTTTTCTTTCTCCTCCAGTCTGAGTGCACAGAACAGAACAAGATGGAGAGTCCCACTGGATTTCACCTCAAGACCAAGCCACTTATCCCAGAGATGTGCTTCACAACCACTGGCAGCAACTCTGAGATCAACCTGTCTGCTCCATTCCTGGAGGATGATGGGACCAGCCTGCTCATAACCTGTAGAAACTGCAACGTGTGTGTTCATGCCAGTAAGTGCCCCAAGCCTGACACGTGTATAGCTGCAGATACAGAGCAGCTTGTCTGTCACACTTGTCATGTTCGTATTGTTGTCACTTTTCAGTTAGGACCAAATAGCAGAATGTGAAGTCGAGCTCGTGTCAGGGCTAGAGGGTTGTCAGTCTTAGATGACCCCTTACATTGAGGACTGGGCCTCTTCAGGTCTCTCCTCTTAGCTGGAGAGGACTCGCTCTAAAGTTGGGTGTCCACAAAACTGTAAAAATCTGAGAGATCTTTCACTTCTGCTCTTACATTGATGTAACCCCACTTTATAAATTTTCCAGGTTGCTATGGAGTGTCCAAAGATAAAGCTGTAGAAGGCTGGATATGCACCAGGTGTGAAGAGAACGCCCTGTCTGAGGTGAGCGGCTCGCTGTGAGGTCACTCTATGGCTTTGATTCTCCATATTGTGTTATCTAACCCTATGTCCGGTCTCTTTAGGATTGCTGCCTCTGCTCGCTACGTGGCGGAGCTCTACAGAAGGCCAATGATAACCGGTAGGTCTTCTTCTAAGTTATTCCATGAGCTTTTGCGTCTCTATAGGTCAAGTTAGGAATTTGCTATGAACCTGTGAGACTTTAGTTATTTTGTTTGATATACACACATGGAGTACAGTCCTAACTTGGTTGTATTTGTCTTGATGTTAGGTGGGTGCATGTCATGTGTGCCGTGGCAGTGGCTGAGGCAAAATTTGTGAACATTGCAGAGAGACGTCCTGTAGACATCAGCAAAATCCCATTGATGAGATTCAGACTGGTAGGTTTCCATCAGGACAGCCGTCTTGCATTTGCATTGCACTTATAAGTGCACAATAATCTTACTTTCCTGTATGTGGTTGTCTTGGAGCGGACACTGACCTCCTGTGATCTTTCTGTCTTTCTAGAAATGTGCTTTCTGCAGGAAGAGGAGAAAGCGGGTGTCGGGGTGCTGCGTGCAGTGCTCTCATGGCCGATGCCCCACCTCGTTCCATGCCACCTGTGCCCAAGCTGCTGGTGTGATGATGCAGCCGGATGACTGGCCATTTGTGGTGTATATAACCTGCTTCAGGCACAAACCATCCCAGAATGAGGTAAGGGATAGACGCCTTTTTCAGCCTAGAAGTGATGATGTTCCACTTGTCATCACCTTTCTGTTCTCTGGTGTTTTTTGGTTTTTGTTATCCATGAGTGTCTGACTTGGTGCTTCATGTAACTTCAGGGCAAAGACTCTGACAAGGACATTGTGGTAGGACAACGTGTCATCGGCAAGCACAAGAACGGCCGCTACTACCAGTGTGAGGTCATCAAACTGACAAAGGAGACTTTTTATGAGGTCAATTTTGATGATGGCTCCTTCAGTGACAATCTGTACCCAGAGGATATTGTGGTGAGTGACTTGATCACGTCCTTAAACGTTTTCTTCTCTCCTCTGCACATACTTCAGGGGCTCATGTGTTTTGCTGTCCCGTCTTCTCATCTCCTTTATTATATCCCTGATCTGTTTATTCTCTTTTCTGTTTTTTTATGTATAAATAATAAATGGCGCAATCGCCGCTCCGTTCTGAGCTGCAGTTTATCAGTTTCCTTTTCATCTCTGACAGAGCCGTGACTGTGTTAATCTGGGTCCACCACCGGCAGGGGAAATTGTACAGGTCCGCTGGACGGATGGACTTGTCTATGGTGCCAAGTTTGTTGCCTCGCACACAATTCAGATGTATCAGGTAAGAGGGGGATCCTACAAATCCCTCCTTATTTCTAGATTTCGCTTTGTGGTGAGATCAGATTCTCTGTATATATATGTGATCTGGAGTTCTGACACTTACAATTTATATTAATTTTTAGATTGAATTTGAAGATGGTTCTCATGTACCTGCAAAAAGAGATGACGTGTACACACTTGATGAAGAGTTACCAAAGAAAGTAAAGACTCGTCTGGTCAGTACACGTCCCTTACAGGATCCCGCACGCTTTGTAGTGTAGTATGCACAGATCTTCAGGTTATACTAGGAATCTCTAATCGCTGTAGCTTAAGTGTAAAGCTGTGTGTGCTGTATCCAGCGAGTGATCTGACTGCAGGGGACGCCCCTACACAGGGACAGTCACCACATCCAGGTCTCATGGTGGCCTTCTGTTCATTGCAAAGCAGCCAATAGGAATATGGAAGAAGCAAAAGAATCTACCGCACAGCGGTATAGGGCAGGGGCAGTGGGTTGTATCAGATGAATGTAAATCATGAAGGCAATCTGTGCCTGATCGTTGCGAGTCCATCATATGCTGGCCTCTGGTATAGGATGTTGTGTGGCGGGTTGTATTTTTTCCAGATCATATTGGTAGAGTATAACGTTGGCCTTGATCTCATCTCTATTTTTTTTCCTTCCCTGACAGTCTGTGGCGTCTGACATGCGTTTTACAGAAATATTTGCAGAAAAGGAAGTGAAGCAGGAGGTGAAGAGACAAAGGGTCATCAACTCCAGGTATCGGGAGGACTACATTGAGCCTGCCCTGTATCGAGCCATCATGGAGTAAGTTGTCTCGTCTCAGCTGCCCTACCCCCCACTCGTCATACTGGAAAAGGAGCAGCACAAAACCCTGGCCAATCGTTTCGTTCACTTCAGACCTTGTCTCTACTGTGACATTTTACACTTCGGGATCAGGTTTGTCCATTGGATCCTCATTTATCAAGCTTGGCAGCAGATGAATTATTTTTCTGGTACCCTGTGCAATTTGGATCTTCAATGTCTCCTGGAGCTTGTGGGGGCTTATCAGACTGTGCACCCAGACCAGTGTTACCAGTGATCTCTTTTCTTAGAGATACCTCTCTTCACCTCCTCCACCTTTTCCTTTGGAGCCTAAACAAAGTGACACTAAATCTTCCCCCTCCCTCCGGAGCCTCCGCTGTCCCATTGTGCCCCTCTTCTTACTGATCCTTTGTTGCTTTTGTTTTGATACATTTTGCATTTGGAAGCTGGACTTGTTTTTGATATTTAAAGGAAAATGTGGACTTGTCTGCACTCAATAAACTGCATTGATGCTTTGAGAAGGGAACTGGCGTTGTCTGAGAAGATGTTGCGCAACGGTTACAATGTTACTGAAGGGTTACATGTCTGTCTACCTCTCATCTTGCAGCTAAATGTCTGTTCTGAAATGATCAAAAATCCGATTTCCTGGTAGTAATGAACCTAAAGCTTGTATTCTGCAAATGAGTGCAGAGACTTATCGCCTCATGGGATCACCTAAATCCGGACATCCCATCAGCCCCTGAAATTTCTCTGGGGCCCCCTGGAATCCGGAGCCCCCGCACAGACTCCACAATGTTAAATACAGGAGAAGGGAACCAGCCGGAGGTTGTGATTCCAGGATTTTAGGATGGGGGTAACTGAAGGGAGGTGGGTGCTGATATTTATGGTTTTTCTCTGTGGCCCTCCCTACATGTATGGTTATATCTCTATTTCCAGCTCTGGGTCATTGTCTTCACAGGATGCTTTATCTTTTCTCTTTCCCACTTCAGTATTTAAAACCAATATATTTGCGTAAACTTATGACAAAAATCCTTAATAACGGCAGGAGGAGCCGCGGAGCCTCTTGTGTACCCGATGCGCTTCACAACATGGCCAATTATTTAAAAGAAAACTTATTTATATGAAATGTTTTGTAAGAATAGCTACCTAGTGCCGGGAGTCAGAAGTAGTCGCCTGTTTTCTAGCCGATAGCCATCTAGTGACCGCGTAGGAAGGTCGAAGGTCAAACTTATGGGATTGATCGTACCATCTTGCACAGAAGAGGAGGGATGTCTGGAAGTCGCCGTTCATGGAGGAGCGGACATGGAATGGCTCCTTCCTCCGTGTAGGATCGGGATCATTGCTCCCTTTGAACCCTGTCAAAAAACCCACAAAAGACTATTTTATTTTCTTTTTTTAAACTAAAACTTAAATTATACAGCAAAGTAGAGCATTAATTTTAGCAATAAAGTTGTGTGGCGTGCAGCTATTGTGTCTGGATATTATTTGATATGTGGTATTTAAATAAAAAGAAAAAAAATCTTACTCCGTGCTGCGACCTCTTCTCATTGCTATGGATGTGCACAGTGCAAGGCTGGCATGGCATGAAGCATCTTACTATGGCTGTTACTTTAATCCGCAGGGCTTCTAGACGGCGTTGGTCTCCTTCCTCCTCTGGCAGCTGACGTTATAGTCCTGTCCTATAGGTGCCCTTATGTCTTTTCAGCTATAATGCCATGTACTGCTCCTTTCTATCTAATGGCTGCCCTGCAGCGATCACTATCCAGAGACCTAGCTATAGGGAGAGTGACTGAGCATGTGATATACCGTCTTCTTACATATCCAAATTAATCTCTGGCTCATTTTTATAACAGCGGGAAATGGCATAATATGTATTGGTGGGACAATCCCTTTAAGTGATTCATAGACAGAAGGGCAGTTCACTATTGCAGCCTCTATGACTAATGTACTTATTAGAGCATCTCCCCCTGTGTGTTGGGGCAGACCCTGCGTGGACACAACACTAGATCTGTCCCCACCACCGCTTCTGGTTAGCCGATACCCTGCAGATAATTTGAGGTTTCCAGATGTTTTGCAGACTATTTGGTTTAAAGTTGTTAATAACTAATTTGTATTTGTACAGTGGCGCTTTGCTTTAAACTCCCCTTTAAGAAGCTGGCAGTAGTGAGGGAAGCGGACAATGGCTCCTCTCTCTCCGATGATGGGACTGGAGAGACTTGGCACTTCTACAGGTCACTGCACAGAGACTGCCTATGTTACTGTCTGCTCTCAACTGCATGTATACATAATATATACTGCAGGTGAGCATGACTGCGCCCTGCACACTGGAGGTCTAGAACTATACGGCAGGGTTCACACTACTGTTGGATTCCTTTAGGAAGGGAAAAAAAAGGCCATGTATCATAACGGACACTAAAGGCGGGTTCACACCTGCGCCCGGTCTCCGCTTTAGCCAATCCAGCAGGTTTCCGTCTTCTGCCCCAAGAAACTGGCGCTCCATTTTCAAACCCATTCACTTGTGTTTGCAAAGTGACCGCTTGTTTGTGTTTTCTCTGCGGCAAAACCGTTTTTTTTTTAACCGGACACAAAGTTTGACACGCAGGACTTTAGCGTCCAGTTAAAAAAGAAACTGTTTCGCCGTCCCCTGTCCAGTTTCTCAGGACAGAAGACGGAAACCCGCTGGATTGGCTAAAGCAGAGACCGGGCGCAGGTGTGAACCTGCACTAACTGATGTTAATATTCCTTGTTTTTTTTAACTGATCCATTTAATGGAGACCTCCGCATCAGCTAGTGCCGAAAAAAATAACAGACTGTAACGGATGGCTAGGAGTTTGTGTCATTACCCATAGACTTCAATGCTAACAAATAATGCAGGCCTGACGTCTGGCATGAACCCATTTATTTTAAAGGACACAAGTTCTGCATGTAGGATTTTTTGGTCCATGAAAAACACAGACGTGACAGATTTGGGGTATAACAGAGTAACGGACACAACATAAAATCCCAATGAAATCAATGGGAATTATAACAGATTTGTGATGGTGCTGATAGTGTGAACGCCCCCGACCACTTCATTTCTCTATGGTGGGACTATTGAAGGATTATCTTCTATTGCACTCTACATGTAGGGATGTGTTTATAGCAGGACAGATGCCCTTGCTGTCCTGTAGTTTGGTATTTCACCACTAGATGGTAGCATCCTCTTACTCCTCTACCCACACATTGCTGATACAGACACTTTGGCAGTGGAGACCATGTTGTCTGGTACGGAGACTTGATCTGGATATTTTTCCCTTCTTAGGGTGCATGCACACTACGTAACGCCGGGCGTGTATGAGAGCCGTACACGCCGGCGTTACAGCAGGGCTGCCGAACACTTCCCATTCACTTCAATGGGAGCGCTCGTAAACGCCGCTGTTATGAGCGCTCCCATTGAAGTGAATGGGAAGTGTTCGGCAGTCTGCCGTAATGCCGGCGTGTACGGCTCTCATACACGCCCGGCGTTACGTAGTGTGCATGCACCCTTAGGGTGCATTCACACGGAGTAACGTGCCGCGTGATGTGGCACGTATACGGCGTGTGAGACTGTGCACCGTAGAAGCTCCCATTGATTTCAATGGGAGCCTAGATCGTATACGCCGTGTTATTTTGCGGCCGCAAAATCACGGCCACGAAATAACGCGGCGTATACGATTCACGCTCCCATTGAAATCAATGGGAGCTTTTATGGCGCGCAAAGTGTCACACGCCGTATACGTGCCACATCACACGGCACGTTACTCCGTGTGAATGCACCCTTATGATGTTTTTGAAGCCACTTCTAAGAAATTAATGTTTTCATTCCAATTCCCTTATGTCCTACCAGAGGCACAATCCGGGGTATTTCTGCTCCTGTGTGCTGGTAGGACAGGTGGAATTTTTAATTAGTATAATTAATTGCAGGACAACATAATAATAAGAGGACAAAAGACATCCCCCCTCCCCCCTGTGCTTTTTTCTGTCCTGTGTGGTGGGACGGGTGGAGGAGGCTCATTTGTCATCCCATTTTTTTTCTACAATAATTTTGGGGGTTAGCGACTTATTTTCTTTGGGAGCTTTTTCCTCCTGAGTCTTCCTTGTTTCTCCCTGCTGTGCTCTGTGTCAGTCGTCGTTCCGGGTTCGGTGTGCCCTCGTCAGATCGCAGCCGCTGTGATCTTCTGGCCTGGCTGAGCGCTTCCACGGAGCTTCAAAGCCGGGGGAAATGATGTTGTCACTTCAGGCTCCTGTTTCCCTGGGGACCCTTTTTTCTGTTACACTTCCGGATTGCAATACCGGCCTAGTTTTAAGGCCATTCTCTTTACCATTGTTAAGGGTCCCTAATAGAGATGAGCGAGTACTGTTCGGATTAGCCGATCCGAACAGCACGCTCGCATAGAAATGAATGGACGTAGCCGGCACGCGGGGGGTTAAGCATCCGGCTGCCGTCAAAGTGGAAGTACCAGGTGCATCCATTCATTTCTATGGAACGTGCTGTTCGGATCGGCTGATCCGAACAGTACTCGCTCATCTCTAGTCCCTAACAGAGTTTTTGGATATACACATTATGGGAAGCATGGTCTCTCCTCTCCACCTATTTAATCTTTCCTCCCTGAGACAGTGATGTCTTGTCTGTTATAGGGGGAGACCTCAGTAAGACTCTATACATAGACGCATGGCGTGCGCCCTTAGGATGGCTTATTCCTCAGCGCAGGCCTCTATGGACATTGTACCTAATGAAGTAGTGAATAAGCTGCGCTCTGACCTGGCCGTACTGGAGAGGGACATACTATGTGGAGACTCCAGAGTCAATCCATTATCCTTTACAGGCTCCTTAGCGGCAGAATCTCTAGTGGAAGCTTCCATACACCAAGTCAAGATGGCTGCCAAATCTACAGCTGCTAGAAGGCCATTGTGGTTGAAAGCCTTGAAGAGCAGACAATGTACCCAAGTATAACTTATGCTCCGTACTCTTTGAAGCCAGTAAACTTTCAGCACAGGCTTGGACGACATCATGGAAGGTCTTGCCGATAAAAAGGATAAGTGCCTTCCACAGTCTTTTAGAGAAAGAGCAAGACTTTCTGGCCGGGGCAGAAGTTATCAGCAGCCACCTCAGACTTGGCCCCAATATCATAGACATGCTAGACATCAGTCCAGAGGAGCTAGATGTAAGTTCCCCAAGTGAGGTGACAGAAGGAAGCCTAGTTTTTGATGCCAGCTTCTCGCCTCCTGCAGCGGCAAATACTCGCGATGAGGGACACCTCTCCCATTTTCTCACCTTCTGACAGAGCATCCAAGACCCTTGGGTCTTACCTCGCCTGCCACAAGACAGATTGATTGCAACCCGCTCTCTTCCTGCACTGAAGCAGGTTATAATGGAAATTCCATTCTGGAATACCTAGGTAAGGGGGCCTTGGAAAAAGTTCCCCCTTCAGAATAAGGTTTGGGTGTCTGCTCTCCAGGCTTCCTGGTACCAATATAATCTATGATAATACTTATATATCTAAACCTCTTGTCACAGGATGGTTAGAGTCTATACTATAGGCAATGTGTAATATATATTTCATGTGGAATGTATTCTCTAACCTGTTGTAAACATCAGTGTGTAGTTGGCTGATTGGGGTCTAGTGTGTTAGCACATTGTATGCAAATACCTCTAACTAGTGAGGACAATGGGTGGAGATAATCTGATCCATGTCTCCAAGAAGATGTTGGACGGTGCATTGTCCATAGTAGACAGGGAGTCTGCTCTCCTTGGTATAGGTGAGGGGGGAAGGATCTGTGACTCAGCCCTTCCCACCCCCAGATATAGGTGTAACAGTCTTAGTATATAGATGTAGCTGCAGTTAGTATGTGTTAGCCGGCCTGTGCACAGCTCTGTAGAGAGCCAGGATATAGTTACAGGACCAAGGAACCAAAGTTATCATTGGATTGTGACTTCTGTGGACTTATTGTTATTACGGTTGATGTGACCGCCGCCGGCTACTAACTTTGTGGATTACAATAAATTGCTGTTGTCTCCCGACCTCTTGCGTCCGTGTTGATTCAAAAGACCATCCGGAGGAAGACGTATACCTTTGTTCCGTGACAACTGGTTGGCAGCGGTGGGATCAACAGCGGACAGCGAGATGGACTACAGCAGCCCAGCGATTCATGGAGCCACAACCTCAGAATACAGGAACTGGACTATGGCAAGTCTACAAGTAAGGGCCCGGGAACTAAACCTGAGTTACCAGGGAAGAACGAAAGAGCAACTGATCGAGGCACTGGAGGAGATGACCCTGCAAAGCGACCATGAGGAGGGCTGCCCCCAGGAGACTGGAGAGATACAGGAGTGGCAGGTACAGACCCAAAAGAGCAGATGGGTTGTTTTGTATGAGGAGGAATTGGCAGTGCTGGGGCTAGGAGCAACTGCAGAGCAAAGGAGTAGAGCATTACAGAGGGCTCAGGAAACGGAGAAGGAGGAACAGAGAATGGCGCATGAAAAGGAAAGAATGGCGCATGAAATGCGAATGGCTGAGATAACTACGCGGAATTATAATCAAACTCCGACCCCCAGCCCAACAGTGAGAGAACCACCATATGTCTCCCATAAACACTTCAAGACCTTTGATGAAGCGGCTGGGGATGTTGATGGATATTTTCAGGACTTCGAACACCAGTGCCACCTGATGGAAGTCCCAGAGAAGGATTGGGTCCGGTATCTGGTGGGGCACCTACGAGATGGGGCTGCGGAAGCTCTCAGAGCTATGGACCCTAGTGATCAGCGGGACTATGAGGCCATTAAAAGAGCGGTGCAGAAGTATTATGCCGTCACTCCAGAGACCTACCGAGTTCAGTTCCGCTCTTTGTCTTACAATGGGGGAAGCTCCTTCCACATGTTCGCCCACAAGTTGAAGCAAGCATGCAAGCGCTGGCTAGAAGGAGAGGAGGCTGTCACAGTCAATAAGGTCCTCCAAGTCATACTTAAGGAACAGTTCTTTTCCCAGTGCCCCGCTGAGATCCGTGAGTGGGTGCTGGAACGGAACCCAGCCACAGTGGAGCAAGCTGCTTCTCTTGCAGATGAGGGCCTGACCATCAAGCCGCAGTGGAAGAGGTTGTTTGCAGAGGAGCGGAAAACTACCACAGTCCGCCAGACACCCTTCAGCCAGCCACCCACCTTTCGTGTCCGGCCTCAGGATTACAATTCCCCCTCTACCCCTGCCCCAGCCCATCGGCCTCCAGCTATGAACAACCCTGTCCCTAGACAACGACCCACTGGAAGAATGCTAGAGCGCAGATGTTTTGGGTGCGGGCGGCCTGGACATTTGCAAGCTAGTTGCCCTGCTAACATGGGGGCACGGGCCACCGTGGCATCCCGGCCTATTCACTACCTGGGAACCACTCCTAGGACAGAAAGTTTGGCCCCATTTCCAGATGACTCCATGAATGACCCATCTGTTCCACCTCCAGGGGTCTATGGGATTCAGCCTTCCGCCACACATCCCGCAAACCTTCAGAGGAAGCACTTGCAGGAGGTCCTACTGGATGGCCGAACAGTTGTTGGATTCCGGGACTCGGGAGCTTTCCTAACGGTAGCGGACCCCCGAGTGGTGCGACCCGATGCCCTAGAGGAGGGCCCTGGCATTTCTATCAAGTTGGCAGGGGGTACTCAAAGACGTATTCCTAAAGCTACCGTGGAACTCGACTATGGTTATGGACCAAAACGATGCACAATTGGTGTGATGAGCGGGCTGCCGGCCGATGTTCTGTTAGGCAACGATGTTGGAAATCTACAGTGCCACTTTGTGGGAGCAGTGACCCGAAGCCAAGCTCAGAGAGACGCCAACATGGATCGACCGGATTTTCTGCCAGATACCAGCCCTTCAAACCTACAACTTTACCATTCAGTACCGCCGAGGGAACCAACACCAGAACGCGGATGGGTTATCCCGGCAGGAGGACATATGAGCTATAGAGACTGATGTGCATTCCCCAATTTACCTGTGTAGGCCAATTGTGTCATGCACATGTTTTGACAGGGGGAGGGGTTGTCACGGGATGGTTAGAGTCTATACTATAGGCAATGTGTAATATATATTTCATGTGGAATGTATTCTCTAACCTGTTGTAAACATCAGTGTGTAGTTGGCTGATTGGGGTCTAGTGTGTTAGCACATTGTATGCAAATACCTCTAACTAGTGAGGACAATGGGTGGAGATAATCTGATCCATGTCTCCAAGAAGATGTTGGACGGTGCATTGTCCATAGTAGACAGGGAGTCTGCTCTCCTTGGTATAGGTGAGGGGGGAAGGATCTGTGACTCAGCCCTTCCCACCCACAGATATAGGTGTAACAGTCTTAGTATATAGATGTAGCTGCAGTTAGTATGTGTTAGCCGGCCTGTGCACAGCTCTGTAGAGAGCCAGGATATAGTTACAGGACCAAGGAACCAAAGTTATCATTGGATTGTGACTTCTGTGGACTTATTGTTATTACGGTTGATGTGACCGCTGCCGGCTACTAACTTTGTGGATTACAATAAATTGCTGTTGTCTCCCGACCTCTTGCGTCCGTGTTGATTCAAAAGACCATCCGGAGGAAGACGTATACCTTTGCTCCGTGACACCTCTTCATAAGGAAAAAGTGTTTCCGAATGATGACCATGAGGTTGGTGTCATCCCTTCTTCAGCAAGACGATGTTCTTGTCACTCTCAACCTAAAGGACTTACATGTCCCAGTTTTATCCTCCTCACAGAAGATATCTGAGAACTGCTGTATCATTTGCTGGCCGCAGGAGGGATTTCCAATTTTCAGCTCTGCCCTTCGGCATTTCCGAAGCTCCTCACACCTTTACCGGGAGGAAAATCTGATCCATCTCTCCGCAGTTCACATCAAGGGCTCCTTGAACATAGTAGCGGATCAGCTGAGTCGGGGTCTTACTGTATCAGGAGAATGGTCTCTCAATCACGAGGTTTTCCACCATATCACTCTGAAGTGGGGGTTCCAGAAGTAGACCAGACTCAATGCCGAGGTAAATACGTTCTACTCACTGTATCAGGAGGACTATCCCTTGGCAGTGGATGCCCTGTCCATTCCAGGCTCTCATACATCTTCCCTCTAATTTCCATGATATCAAGGGTATTGATGGAAGTCAGACAGGACCAAGGCTCTGTGATAGCCATTCTGCCCAAAAAGGGCTTGTTTTTCCCAACTCATGTCAATGAGGAGAGGGATCTATTAGAGTCTTTCCTTAATCCAGAACCTGGTTTCTCAGGGAACTCAGAAGTGCCAGGATCTGAGGAGATTCAGCCTGAAGGTTGGTCAGTCCCTACGGAAATCTAGAGGACTGTCAGAAGCCATCCTGAAGAGCCTTCCCTGCACCAGAGCAGATCCACCAATAAGAGCGACCTAAGGATAGGGAAAGTCTTCATGGAGCGGCGCTGCACACAGGAAATGAATAGTTTGAATCTTCCATGGGAGTAATTCTAAGTTTCTTAAGGACGGTTTGGATCAGGGCCTTTCCCCGGCCGCACTTACGGTACAGGTTTCAGCCCTATCCGCCTACTTAGGCAGACGATGGTCGCAGAAGCCCTTCCAGATTTCTTAAGGCTGCTATAAGACTTAGGCCAGTGGTTGGAGCTCCTTTCCACGGTAGGATCTATCCTCAGTCCCCATATGAACCATAGGTGGAGGTGGATCTTCAGTTTCCAGCTTTCAGAACCTCCTTTTTTTTCTCGCTGTCACCTCAGCAAAATGAGTAGGAGAGTTGTAAGCTTTTTTTTCCCTGAATATATATATATATATATATATATATATATATATATATATATATATATATATATATATTTTATAGGGTCTAGCTCAGATTTATTCCTTGGTTTAACCCTCAGGTACCCTCTTGGACTAATATCTACCAGGTAATCTCCTTACCAGGCTTTCTCCAACTCCATCTTCCGAGGGAATAAAATTCCATACACTGGATGTAGTAAGGAGTCTCCACATTTATCTTGAGTACGCAGCCCTTCAGAAGATCAGAGAACCTCCTAATTAATATATATGGTAGCGACCAAACCCACTGTATAAAAATGCATACTTATACATAGTAGTAGTATTATAGTAGTTATATTCTTGTACATAGGAGTAGTATTATAGTAGTTATATTCTTGTACATAGGAGCAGTATTATAGTAGTTATATTCTTGTACATAGGAATAGTATTATAGTAGTTATATTCTTGTACATAGGAGCAGTATTATAGTAGTTATATTCTTGTACATAGGAATAGTATTATAGTAGTTATATTCTTGTACATAGGAGTAGTATTATAGTAGTTATATTCTTGTACATAGGAGGAGTATTATAGTAGTTATATTCTTGTACATAGGAGTAGTATTATAGTAGTTATATTCTTGTACATAGGAGCAGTATTATAGTAGTTATATTCTTGTACATAGGAGCAGTATTATAGTAGTTATATTCTTGTACATAGGAATAGTATTATAGTAGTTATATTCTTGTACATAGGAGTAGTATTATAGTAGTTATATTCTTGTACATAGGAGTAGTATTATAGTAGTTATATTCTTGTACATAGGAGTAGTATTATAGTAGTTATATTCTTGTACATAGGAGGGAGTATTATAGTAGTTATATTCTTGTACATAGGAGTAGTATTATAGCAGTTATATTCTTGTACATAGGAGTGGTATTATAGTAGTTATATTCTTGTACATAGGCGTAGTATTATAGCAGTTATATTCTTGTACATAGGAGTAGTATTATAGTAGTTATATTCTTGTACATAGGAGGTAGTATTATAGTAGTTATATTCTTGTACATAGGAGTAGTATTATAGTAGTTATATTCTTGTACATAGGAGGTAGTATTATAGTAGTTATATTCTTGTACATAGGAGGTAGTATTATAGTAGTTATATTCTTGTACATAGGAGGTAGTATTATAGTAGTTATATTCTTGTATATAGGAGTAGTATTATAGTAGTTATATTCTTGTACATAGGATAGTATTATAGTAGTTATATTCTTGTACATAGGAGCAGTATTATAGTAGTTATATTCTTGTACATAGGAAGTAGTATTATAGTAGTTATATTCTTGTACATAGGAGCAGTATTATAGTAGTTATATTCTTGTACATAGGAGGTAGTATTATAGTAGTTATATTCTTGTACATAGGAGGTAGTATTATAGTAGTTATATTCTTGTACATAGGAGTAGTATTATAGTAGTTATATTCTTGTACATAGGAGGTAGTATTATAGTAGTTATATTCTTGTACATAGGAGGTAGTATTATAGTAGTTATATTCTTGTACATAGGAGCAGTATTATAGTATTTATATTCTTATACATAGGAGCAGTATTATAGTAGTTATATTCCTGTACATAGGGGGTAGTATTATAGTAATTGTAAATAGATGATAGCCTGATAACATTTATATTTCTCTACATAGCTTCATTATTTCTTTTGTATTAAAATACTGAAATAAATCATATAAACTACATATCCCATGATAACACTACCTTTAAAAATTTTCATTTAATACCTTTTTGTTTTAGCTTATTTTTGATCTTTAGGATAAAGCCTTTTTTCCCTTGTCACGTTCCAGGGCTCATAGCACCGGGCTAATGGAATAATCACATTTTTTGAGCCTATATGATCACCTTGATATAACTTATCTACCTCGGTACCTGGATGTACAATTACACAAGGTTGGCAATAGAGTTAACCTTTGAACAAATATTGGCCATTTGTACAGTTATAACAAGTGTCTTTTTTCCATCCTTAGTAACTATAGTCCATGTCTGGATGAGACCAAAAAGCCCATTAACCTAGTAAGAATGGAAACCAGTGACGACATTTCAGCAGCTTATTGTGTGTATATATGTGCTGTGCGTGGAGTCATTGGTAGCTGGTTAGGTATCAGGTCAGCCATTAGTCACAATCAGTTGTATGGAGTCTTATAGTAATCAATAATTTATGGCTGGGAAAATGAATGACACAGTAACAATCTATAATCAATAAGGTGTAATTCTGGATCCTAGAGTCCCAAACCACCTGATCTATCTGGATGGGGCCAGCAGAGAATCCGCCTATGTGTAGTGTGAGGATGCCAGCTCAGTTACCCACTGCAGTGCACAGGGTTAATCCCAGGCGGGGGAGCTCTACAGAACTCTAATGAAATTCCATGTCAATAAGCTTCTTTGTGTCTTGGATCTGACAGTGACTTGTGTGTCTCCTCAGTCCCAGGATTATGGGGTGGGCTGAACTGCACACAGAACATGTTAACTACTTCAAAACTGGGGCTACAAGTCGAGGCGTCTGTGCAAGGCTAAATACCTGACCTAACAGTGCAGTGACAGGGCGCAGGGATATGGCAGTGCTCAGCACAAGACGCGGCGGACATAATGCACCTCATTTATGAAGACTGGTGCAAAGGAAGCGTTGTGTCACTGCCAATGACAACACCTTGAGTCACCTCCCTGATTCTCACACCTGTAAATCACCTCTGGAATCTGATAGGTTACTATGGGCAACGCCTCTGCTTATTCCGGAAAACTTCACTTTTCCTTCTTAAAATAAAAAATTGTGATTTCATCCAACAAAGCAATTAATTTTTACTGAGACTTTGTTGCAAACAAAAAGGTTATGTGTGAATAGAGAGAAACACTTCAAGATGGCTGTGAAGGGAAATAATGTAAATCCATCCAGAACTCTCCTGACACCTGAGTGTTTGTTATAATCGTATCTGCTGTAGATCTCCTCTGTGAGCCAGACCCCCTGTACTCCAGACTGATACATTGTGACCACACTATAGAAAAGGGGAGAGTCTTGTGCGGACGTATTTAACTCAGAAGATTGTCTTAACTGGATACAATTGTAACAAACCTTCTCCTGTGAAGCCTCCTGCACATGGACGTGGTGGTTTTTGCTCTCTGCATAAAACATGTCAGTATGTCATCTGCAAACACGGATCCACAAAAAGATTTGTATGGTCCTCTGCAATCGCAAAGAAATACAGAACATGCTTCAGAAATTTTGGTCCTTGTATATGGCACAGACACAAAAATTACAGGTGTGTGTTACAGCTTCCAAATAATAGCCCTAACCCAATAATAACATTTGTTGACAGACTGACCCGCATTCACAAACTGGCAGATTGCGTCAGATTTATCACAATGACGTGGTATTGTACATTTGCCATTGTTAATGTAATTCTAATATTTCACTTGAAATGGAACATATTGATGAAACCGTCCCCTAGATACATTTGCTGAGTTCTCCACTTTTCCCCAATTTAACAGAAGATGGCGATTGGCAGACCTGGTGACATGGGGGAAGGAGCCCTGCAGGGGCTGGAGGGTCAGTAACATACCCGCTGCTGTTTTGTCCCCTCTTCTGAGTGATAAAGAAGCAGTTGATCCCTGGCGAGGAGGGGGCTGAGGACAGGAGGTGTGTGCTTATATTTGGAGTGCAGCCACAGGAAGGGAAATGCTTGTAGTGAGCTCCTGAGTAACACAGGAGATGGATTAGTGTGTGTCAGCTGCCTGGCCGCCTCTCAATGCTGCCTTTCTGTGCTGCTGCCCTCCTCTACAGCTGCTATCTGGGGACCACAACCCCAACTATCTCATGGAAGAATAAAGGCAGAGCAGAACAGATCAATGGGAAGTGTGACCACCAGGTAAGGACCCCCAGATAGTGACCTCAGAAGTGGAGGAGCGCACATGCTTATTAATTTGGACTGACTGATTGATCCATGATATAGTCGATTTTGGCTACAACAAAGGCACTGAAGTTATTATAGTGGAACCTGCACATTGTGTCAGTGCCTGTGGTCAGGTATAGTGATGGGGTGCAGGGTGGGGTCAGTGATTCTTTATGAGGAGGTGGTGCCTGATGACAGGACGTTGTATCATAATTTAGTGATATTCATATTAGCTGTTATTTTATGTTTGTTTTAGATTTCTGGGGATTTTGATCATTTCTAGTGATGGCGTCTTAATGTCAGAGAGTGGAAACTACTACATAAATCCGATATCAATGTTACATATCGCTTATCTCGTACATGAATTGGCGCTCGTAGTAGACATACACTTTTGCTTTAGTTTGTCCAGTATCGTATATATAACCATATGATATGAGTATAACTAATCTTCTAAGCAATGATGTCCATAGAGAGAATCATTAGGCCAGGGCTCTCCGTCATGTATCGCCTGCCATGGATTTTTTGAGGAGTTTGTTTTCCTGGGTAATAGGCTGTGACCACACATGGCAGATTTGTTTCAGAAAGTTCTTTGACTATTCCTTAGATTCCAATCACATTTCTTGGCGACCTCTCAGAGATATCATTGCTGCCACTCTGGATCTCAGCTTGATCTTTCAGGACCATGCTGAGGATCGGCCACTTCTAAGATGTCTTATTGCTCTCTCTGGTTGTAAGATAATTGTATCTGTGCTTTGCTTCTCATGTTCTGCTGTATAAATCCAGGCCGGTTACCTGATCCCAGGTTCTTCTCTGTCTCCTGCTAAGGGCACTGTAAGGAGATTGTAAAGATCTTAGTGATGCAGACTATGTGTAGCTGTCAGATGGCGTCCTCCTCCTGTCAGCCCTTGTGGGGCCACGTGTTCCAGTGTAGGAGGGACCACACATGTCACTAGTGATATAGTATAAAGCACATCTAATAAGGATGGCAGGAATATAGCCGCTGCCTATCCGTCTCCTTCATCACTCCGATACACCATACTGCCAGTGTGTAAAATAAAAGGGAATGAACTGATGTGATCATTTTTTACGGCCAGTTTGCTGAAATCAAAACCCCACCTTTATCAAAAATTTACATTGAGGACAGGACCCCACAGGAGGTAAATGCTGCAATTTGCTGCGACACAAACCGCAGTGTTTTACAGTCCATACAAAGTGAATGAGATTCTGGCTAATCCCATCTACACATTGAAAAAAACTATCTCCCGCAGACACGCTGCGCTCTCAGAAACCGATGTGTATTTGTAAAGGTAACTTGCAGCATGTCAGTCATACTATGGAAACGCTGTATAGGTATAACTGAGGAAGAAAGAAAAGTGCTGTGCGAATAACCACAAAGCCTTTCTGCCGCAGTTTTTCCCACAGAGCTTTTTGGCTGTGGCTTATCCGTAGGTCCCATGTAGCGGGCCGCAGCAAAATAGCACTGTGGGAAAAATGGCAGCCACAACGCATCACGGTTTTTCCCACAGCGCTTTTCACAGAAAATTCAGAGGTTTCCATTTGCTGTAGTCAATGAACCTGCTGCAGTGACAGTCCCGCTCACATACACAAAATCAGCATTTCAGCCATTTTTGCAACAAATCTTTCACCTGTGAATTTACATGTGGACAATCCTCTGTGCTAAACACATAGCAGCACAAACCTCTTCCCAGCCCTGATAGTTTGTTACAATGTATCAGTACAGTCCGGCTACACCTAGGCTGGATACAACACACCCTCAGCTATGGGATGTATTAGGCCTTGTTCACATTTGTGTTCAGTATTCTGCTTGGGGACCCCTGAACGGAATACCGAACACATTGACAAGCAATGAAAGCACATGGATCCCATAGACTATAATGGGGTCTGTGTGTTTTCTACATGGTGCAGAATCATGCAGAGAGAAAAGTAGTTCATGAAATACTTTTCTCTTCTTATGGTCCGGGCAGCCACCGCACGGACAACACACGGACCCCATTATAGTCTATGGGGTCCATGTGCTTTCATTGCTCACTGCTTGTCAATGTGTTCGGTATTCCGTTCAGGGGTCCCCAAGCGAAGTCCCCGAACAGAATACTGAACGCAGATGTGAACCAGGCCTAAGTTCAGGAGGGACATAAACAAGAAGGTTTCCATTCACTGACAGCAAGCAGAATCCCTGAAAATGATTCATTGAAACAGAATCCAAACACCAGTAATTCTTGATAGTCTCAGACTCTTCAGCTTCTGGTATAAGAGAGGGTAATGGAGGTGTCTCCCATCCCCCGGTCTGTCCGGGAGTAGCAGGTGGGAGGCCCCCGCTTGTCTTTTGGCTGTCCCCGATGGGCGTTCCCAGCTGTCCTACTAGTCACAGACACAATAGTGCTGCTTGCATTAAGGGGCTTGCAGCTGTCTCTGGGAGTTTACAAATCTCTCACCCCCTTTGTGAGTTGAGGAGACCCTGTCTGATCTCTGTGTGGGTTTTATAAGCAATCAGTCAATGTGCGTATAATGAGGGGCTTACACCCACTGAAACCCTACAAATAGCCCCAGCTACATGGGAGAACCAAGACCCCTTATATTAGCCCAAAAGCATTGGTTGTCAGGAATTATTACAAAGAGGAAGCGGCAAATGAGGAGAAATAACGGCATGACCTTTAAGAGCAAATATGGCAAGTCTGAAGGAAGAAGTCGGGAGCGTCTTGTGATCAGACAGTGTCAGAGCTGATACATACCAGCTCATTTATTCCATGTATCCACTTGTAGCAATTTCTGTAAACCACCTGATACATTTTATGGTAGTATAATGTGTTGCCTTATGGTGGCGCTATGTGTGTATGTAGCCTATATGGAGTGCAGCACTGCATTAGTGACATATTGTATAGAGCACCGCCATATAATGCCATGGACCCATGCAACTTCTATGAATTATAATCTACCTAGTGCCACTGACATAGGCCCCTCCATACGCCTCTAGCCTATAGACTGAATCCTGTTCACAGACTATAGGCCATGCTGTAGCCTGTATTCTGCTGACAGATGTTCCGGATGGTTTGTGCTTCACTTGCAATGATTTTATTACAGCAATTGTGAAAGTAACCATATGATATTGCAGAATACAGACATTGTACAGACACGTGTAATCCGCAGCACAATCCCCCACATACCCCTGTAAGGGGACCTAGAAGCTCCTGTGCACAAGGTCTAGGTGAAGAGCTGATGCTAGCACTAGTCATGTGGTCAGAGGAAATCATCGAAAAAGCTGCACATATTACCGTCTTCTGTGCAGGGATCGACACTCCGGACATGAAATATTTACAAGCTTCCAATGAATTAGACAAAACATCATCTATTTATAGGTTTAGTTTTCCAGGTTCCATGGAAAATCCTTGAAAGGATTATACCGAGAAATGAGGAAGGTTCTGGAAGGTGGCGCTCACATAACCGCGGTGTCCTCGGCCGCACCAGTCATGCACAGTTCAAGGCTCTGGATGTTATTGTTTGTCAGTGTTGCAGACTCCACACTGCTACATCCCGTGTTCTCCAGGAAACTGGTATCAAAGAATCAAAAGTGAAGTCACATTACAGTCTGAGCTGACACAAAAAATGTTCCTTACACTTTCTTCAATGACCTTGGGATTAGAGATGAGCGAGCAGTATTCCAAAAGGCAGTTTCGAACAGCATGTACCCATAGCAATGAATGGAGCCGGCCGGCTCACAGATGGGGCCAGTGTCCTGCCGCTTAGCCCCCTGCGTGCCGGCTGCATCCATTCATTCCTATGGGTGCGTGCTATTCGAAACTGCCATTTCGAATAGTACTCGCTCATCTCTACTAGGGATATTGAGCTATTGTACCCGGGTTATTGAGCCACTTCGTTCTGCCTCTGATGAAACGGGTCAGGCGGGGCTTATTGTATGTGTGCGCTATCCCACGTTTTTATCGATAGTTTTGACTTTTACCTGACCAATAACAGTTATATTTTAAGTGTATTTTCCTCCAGTTTGACGTCCACATACCTTTATTTTTGTGGTGAGCTACAAATGGCGCTGACATTAACCTTCATGGTCATCCTGACTTGCATGTTAATGATTGTATTGGAGGTGTTGGTCACGGGCTTTCAGTATCATTGCGTTGAAAATTAACATGTGAATGGCAGTTTAAAGTGACAGTGTCAGTAAAGTCTATGGACCTGAGCTCAGGCTATGCTGATGTTTTAGGCCGAGGCCCCATGTGGCATAAACACCGCAGTTTGACTGTGGCAAAAATCGCAGCGTTTTACATCTACACCGATTGAAGAGAAATATGTGCAGCAGAAACGCTGTGATTTCCAAATCAGTCAGCAGTCTCCTTATAGGTGTGAACTGAAGCAGAAAGTCCGTAGAGGAAACCTCGGTGTTATTTCTGTGAAAATCACTGCGGAAAAGCAGAGAATGGACTCGGCCTATAAGTGGCTGTTCACATATAACAAGTCTATCAATTCCATTAGATACAGGGGTCACATAGATAATATACTGTATATAATCTGTATATAATCACAGGTCTACTCTAGCTATAGTCTCATGTACACCTCACACCTACAATAAGGAGATCCTGTAGTACAGCAGGTTTTTAATAAAAGCGCAATAGTTACTGCACACATACGCTATGGTCCTGTACAATAGTTACTGCACACATACGCTATGGTCCTGTACAATAGTTACTGCACACATACGCTATGGTCCTGTACAATAGTTACTGCGCACATACGCTATGGTCCCATACAATAGTTACTGCACACATACGCTATGGTCCTGTACAATAGTTACTGCACACATACGCTATGGTCCTGTACAATAGTTACTGCGCACATACGCTATGGTCCTGTACAATAGTTACTGCACACATATACTATGGTCCTGTACAATAGTTACTGCACACATACGCTATGGTCCTGTACAATAGTTACTGCGCACATATGCTATGGTCCTGTACAATAGTTACTGCACACATACGCTATGGTCCTGTACAATAGTTACTGCGCACATATGCTATGGTCCTGTACAATAGTTACTGCACACATACGCTATGGTCCTGTACAATAGTTACTGCGCACATACGCTATGGTCCTGTACAATAGTTACTGCACACATACGCTATGGTCCTGTACAATAGTTACTGCGCACATACGCTATGGTCCTGTACAATAGTTACTGCACACATATACTATGGTCCTGTACAATAGTTACTGCACACATACGCTATGGTCCTGTACAATAGTTACTGCGCACATATGCTATGGTCCTGTACAATAGTTACTGCGCACATACGCTATGGTCCTGTACAATAGTTACTGCGCACATATGCTATGGTCCTGTACAATAGTTACTGCGCACATATGCTATGGTCCTGTACAATAGTTACTGCACACATACGCTATGGTCCTGTACAATAGTTACTGCGCACATACGCTATGGTCCTGTACAATAGTTACTGCACACATACACTATGGTCCTGTACAATAGTTACTGCACACATACGCTATGGTCCTGTACAATAGTTACTGCGCACATATGCTATGGTCCTGTACAATAGTTACTGCACACATACGCTATGGTCCTGTACAATAGTTACTGCGCACATACGCTATGGTCCTGTACAATAGTTACTGCACACATATACTATGGTCCCGTACAATAGTTACTGCGCACATACGCTATGGTCCTGTACAATAGTTACTGCACACATATACTATGGTCCCGTACAATAGTTACTGCACACATACGCTATGGTCCTGTACAATAGTTACTGCACACATACGCTATGGTCCTGTACAATAGTTACTGCACACATACGCTATGGTCCTGTACAATAGTTACTGCACACATACGCTATGGTCCTGTACAATAGTTACTGCACACATATACTACGGTCCCGTACAATAGTTACTGCGCACATACGCTATGGTCCTGTACAATAGTTACTGCACACATACGCTATGGTCCTGTACAATAGTTACTGCACACATACGCTATGGTCCTGTACAATAGTTACTGCGCACATACGCTATGGTCCTGTACAATAGTTACTGCACACATACGCTATGGTCCTGTACAATAGTTACTGCACACATACGCTATGGTCCCGTACAATAGTTACTGCACACATACGCTATGGTCCTGTACAATAGTTACTGCACACATACGCTATGGTCCTGTACAATAGTTACTGCGCACATACGCTATGGTCCTGTACAATAGTTACTGCACACATATACTACGGTCCCGTACAATAGTTACTGCGCACATACGCTATGGTCCTGTACAATAGTTACTGCACACATACGCTATGGTCCTGTACAATAGTTACTGCACACATATACTACGGTCCCGTACAATAGTTACTGCGCACATACGCTATGGTCCTGTACAATAGTTACTGCACACATATACTACGGTCCCGTACAATAGTTACTGCGCACATACGCTATGGTCCTGTACAATAGTTACTGCGCACATATACTACGGTCCCGTACAATAGTTACTGCACACATACGCTATGGTCCTGTACAATAGTTACTGCACACATACGCTATGGTCCTGTACAATAGTTACTGCACACATACGCTATGGTCCTGTACAATAGTTACTGCACACATACGCTATGGTCCTGTACAATAGTTACTGCACACATACGCTATGGTCCTGTACAATAGTTACTGCACACATACGCTATGGTCCTGTACAATAGTTACTGCACACATACGCTATGGTCCTGTACAATAGTTACTGCACACATACGCTATGGTCCTGTACAATAGTTACTGCACACATATACTACGGTCCCGTACAATAGTTACTGCGCACATACGCTATGGTCCTGTACAATAGTTACTGCACACATACGCTATGGTCCTGTACAATAGTTACTGCACACATACGCTATGGTCCTGTACAATAGTTACTGCGCACATACGCTATGGTCCTGTACAATAGTTACTGCACACATACGCTATGGTCCTGTACAATAGTTACTGCACACATACGCTATGGTCCCGTACAATAGTTACTGCACACATACGCTATGGTCCTGTACAATAGTTACTGCACACATACGCTATGGTCCTGTACAATAGTTACTGCGCACATACGCTATGGTCCTGTACAATAGTTACTGCACACATATACTACGGTCCCGTACAATAGTTACTGCGCACATACGCTATGGTCCTGTACAATAGTTACTGCACACATACGCTATGGTCCTGTACAATAGTTACTGCACACATATACTACGGTCCCGTACAATAGTTACTGCGCACATACGCTATGGTCCTGTACAATAGTTACTGCACACATATACTACGGTCCCGTACAATAGTTACTGCGCACATACGCTATGGTCCTGTACAATAGTTACTGCGCACATATACTACGGTCCCGTACAATAGTTACTGCACACATACGCTATGGTCCTGTACAATAGTTACTGCACACATACGCTATGGTCCTGTACAATAGTTACTGCACACATACGCTATGGTCCTGTACAATAGTTACTGCGCACATACGCTATGGTCCCGTACAATAGTTACTGCACACATACGCTATGGTCCTGTACAATAGTTACTGCACACATACGCTATGGTCCTGTACAATAGTTACTGCACACATACGCTATGGTCCTGTACAATAGTTACTGCGCACATATACTACGGTCCTGTACAATAGTTACTGCGCACATACGCTATGGTCCTGTACAATAGTTACTGCACACATACGCTATGGTCCTGTACAATAGTTACTGCGCACATATACTACGGTCCTGTACAATAGTTACTGCGCACATACGCTATGGTCCCGTACAATAGTTACTGCATACATATACTATGGTCCTGTACAATAGTTACTGTGCACATACGCTATGGTCCTGTACAATAGTTACTGCACACATACGCTATGGTCCTGTACAATAGTTACTGTGCACATATACTACGGTCCCGTTGGTTACAGCCGATTTAAATGATTCAGAACCTGATCTGACTTTTGTTTGCTTTGTTCTTTTGTTTATTTATTACCAGATATAATTATACAAGATTAAAGTAATTCTATACAGGGTGTCTGGAAAGTAAGATCAGTTTAATCACTGTTAGTTATTTACAAGAATTGCTCGAAGTGCCGGACGCCTGCCTTGATGCAATGCCAGGAGATGGATTGATGCAGCCGTTCACAGACTCCTGGCATGGCCCTCACCGCGACAAATGCAGCCTGGATGCGGTTCACGAGCTCTTCATGAGTTGGCACAGGCAGTGCGTATACAATGGACTTGACATGTCCCCACAAGACAAAATCAAGTCGGGTCAAATCTGGCGAGCGAGGGGGCCACAGCACAGGTCCGCTGTGTCCGATCCACCGATTCAGCCATTGGTTGTTGATGTGTTCACGACCAAAATGGGGAGGAGCTGGAGCCACATCCTTGCCCTGATGTTCGAGCAACACTGGCAAATCATCCTGCAGAAATGCCAGGTAGTTGTTGGCGTTGATGGTCGGTGGGAGGAAAAAGCGTCCTAAGATGTCGTCTCCCAGAATTCCCGCCCGTGATTAAACTGATTTCCCATGAACGCGCTTTCTCTTTTTCATTTCTCCTTTCACATGGCGCAGCGAGGGATAGGAAACTGAAATCTCGGTACCGGCAGCGCCACAACAGTGCATGTCCGGTCACATGTTCATTAATAAAAAGCACTTCATATACCGGCTAAAGTCCAGCCTTTCACTTTGCACTTACTTTCCGGACACCCTGTATGTGGATATTCAGAAAGAAGAAAACCAGCAGTACAGAGTATTTCAGGGAGGGGTGTTCTGATCTTGTGGGCGTCACAGACAAAGTGTTACAAGGATGCAGTGGTATAGCTAGAGATTTGTAGATCAGCATTATGGCCTTTCTGGAGCTAACTTGCTATGGATATAAAGGTAAATTGTATCAGCAATGGTCACATTCATCTGAATGGGGCCTAAAGAAACCCAAAAGGAATGGATGACTTGTACAGTTTTTCTAGGGAAATTTAAGCCACTTTTTTTTAGAGCCCCATATTTATTGTGTAAGGCATAAGGACAAGAATAAGGAAAAGGTTTGATGTATTCACTGGCTTCAGTGTCCAGATATTACCGTGTAGTATATGGGATTTTATAATAATCCACATGGAACGTCCTATCCCAGCAAGTCCTTGTGTATTGAATGGTTTTCTGTCATCAATAGGTAAATCAGGATTAAGCAGCCATGTCCTTCTGAGTCCTATGTGGCCCCTAGCTCTGCGCCCTGCAGATAATGGATGGGCATGCACTATGTGGATTTTAGGATGTCTGTGCGCAGACCCTGCTCTGGTGGAGCGTCCACAACATAAGAAGAGAAGAAATCCTGAAGGCCCCAGAGGAATCGCCAGCTATCCTAATGTTTAATGTCAATCCACTGACATCCCAAAATAGTACCAATGTAAGGCTAGGATCACACCTGCACCTCGTCTCCGCAGAGGGATCCGATCCCAATTCCACTTGAAAAATGCGGAGATCATTTGTGTCCTATTCGGGTGGAAACTCAAACACAGGTCTATGAACCTAGTGCAAGTAAGTATGTATGTGAAAGATTTTATAGGCTATTGGGGATAAGTAAACCTTCATCTAGAAGTGGAAAATTCTCTGCTTGAGCAGCAAATTGTGACATTCATTAGAAAAACATCTGGACGGATAAACTAACAGATATGCAATAGAATTCTGGCGTAATTTACACCAAAAATTGACTTGCTGAGCCTACTCTCTGCCAGGCTTGATTTGCTGTGCCCCCTCTTCCTCTCTGCCAGGCTGGACTTGTGCCCCCTCTGTGCCAGGCTTGACTTGCCTTGCCTCCTCCTATATACTCTGGCAGGCTTGGCTTGTTGTATCCTCTCTTCCTGCCAGTCTTGCTGTGCCCCCTCTCTGCCAGGCTTGATTTGCTGTGCCCCCTCCTATATACTCTGGCAGTCTTGGCTCGTTTTACCCGCTTCTCCTCTTCCCTGCTACGCTTGCTGTGCCTCCTCTTTGCCAGGCAGGATTTGCAGTGCCTCCTCTTTGCCAGGCTTGATTTGCAGTGCCTCCTCTTTGCCAGGCTTGCTGTGCCCCGTCTTCCTCTCTGCTTGTCCCTGATACATTTTGCTTCCCTGTTTCCCTTCTATTCATACACTGTTTCCTTCAGCCATTTGCAGCCATCAGATTTCCCCAGCCTTTTGTTCAGTCTCCTGTGTTCTGGGTGCAGCATCCTGGCACAGAGGGGTGCAGGGCACCGGAGGACTCCTGTCAGAAGCAGCCAGGGGATTTGGGGTTAATTCCTCTGACAGGCCTGGTCTGTGAGCCCCCTCCTCCCTCTGTGATTGGTGCTCTGCAGTGCACTGCAGCAGTCATTGGTGGTCTCTGCTCCCCTCCTATACTGTGTGCCATGCTCCTGCCATTGGCTGCTGCCTCCTGTGCCCGGGCAGCTCATTAGCAGCCATTGTGGTGGTCGTGCAGGCGCAGACACCGCTCCCATTAGTCGGCCAGTGACAGCCCGGTGCCCCCGGGGGCTTCCACCCGTCCAGCTTATCATGGCACCCCCCGGTCAGAGCGGGACTCTGCAGCAGAGCTCAGGCCAGGAGGCCTCCCCAGGACCCTCCGCCACCCAGCGGCGCTGACCATCAGCTGTCCCTGCCAGGCCAGACAGGTATCCAACCTGCAATCCCCCTCCCCCCGCCGCTGTCAGTCAAGAGGTTCTGCAGCATCTTCCCTGCATGCTGTATCCAGAGCTCTGCAGAGGATGTGAGAGCCTTCTTATGTGCAGAGCCTGATGTGCAGCAATGCAGAGGATGCTGGGCTCATTCTGTGTGCAGAGCATCTGGGAGAGATATACCCTTTCTGCCTCCGGGTCTGCAGAGCATCTCTCAGTAGTCATGGTGCACTGCAGAGCATTTGAGGTCATTGTCCCATATCGTGTGCAGAGCCTAGTGTGTCTTGGTGAAGAGTATTTGGGGCCATTGTCCTATATAGTGTGCAGAGCCTGGGGTGTCACAGTGCAGAGTATTTGGGGGCCATTGTGCCATATAGTGTGCAGAGCCTGGTGTGTCACAGTGCAGAGTATTTGGGGCCATTGTCCTATATAGTGTGCAGAGCCTAGTGTGTCACAGTATTTGGGATTGATGCCCCATTCTTGCTTGCAGAGTTTGTGAGGTTCACTGCAGAATATGTGGGAGTGTTAGTGCAGGCCTGGCCACCCATATACAGGACATTGTATCTAGAGGAGATTTTACTGCCCCCTCTCAGGTGCAGGCAGGTAGATCAGGATGTTTTTTTTCTTTTTAGATTTTATCCCATTTCCTCTTCTTTGCCATGGGCTGGGAATCCCCCTGTACTAGAGAGGTGCATGCAATGACTGGGTAACAGCGCCCTCTGCAGTACAGGTACTGCCCTGTACATGACATGAGCTGATCCATTACATACCAGGCCATAACAGCTCCATCTTATTGTCCAGGTGATTGAAACAAAACCCTTCTACACAATAATAGAAAGGTGGACATCCCATATATAAGCAATTCAAAAAGTGAGCGGAGAATCACTGTGTGAACCAGACATGTATTATTATATTATTATTATTCTATTATTTTCCAGGTGCCCTGAACATGTTCCCGGACTATCCCATCACCATCATAGAAAGTGACTTGCGGCTTCCCGCAGCTCTTCATGACGTTTATGTGTAAGGATTTGCTATATCTTTGTTACTTCTCTGATGAGGTTTCTTTAGTTTTCATCTATTTATATTTCTGGAGACATTTTGGGTTTTTGGAGCCAGTTACTAGTCTCCATTGAGTCCTAATGGTGGTCCCGGGAACCAACTAATATTGTAACTGGAGGCTCTGCCATATATATTGTTCTTTTTGCCACTATGGATAGATTCTATAGCAATCTGAATATATCTCGGGAGTATTATTATCCATTTGTGATCAGGAGATGAGTCGGCTTCGACTTGGTTAATATAATAATATCCGTATCATTCTGGGGCGTTCTCGCTTTCACTTCCAGGCATATTCTTAGTCTTTTCTTCGGATTTGTCATTTTTAGCTTTCCAGGCCATTTCCTATTCTGTGACTTTCCGCTGCTGACATGGAGCCTGTACCCTGTGTGAGAGGTGTATTGTTATACGCCAGCTCTCTTCATGTGCAGTGGGTGCCCGGGGGTGTAGGGTATAACTCTCAGGGGGTGGGGGGTTCAGGCAGTCGGACCCCATGAAACAGGAAGTGACCTCACATCCTATCACTATGTTCTGGGACTCCAGCAGATGGGATTGTGTGCAGAGGCACTGCAATGGTTAATAGTAAACTCAAGGTCAGCGCTGCCTCCTGCTGGAATATATTAGAACTCCTCTCATTGCCTTCTCACTCCTCCATAAATATTCCCTGTTACGTGCAGCCAGATATAAATTGCTGATAGGCCGACATTACTCCTACAAAGTGGCACTTCTGAGCTTCCAGTTATGTCAACAGCTCAATTTATAGGGGTATTAAGAGCTAAAGCTGGCTATACACATTAGATAAGAGTCAGTGGGACAGGCTGGCTGACTAATGTGAGTAGGGGGCAACTCTTTTCTTTTTAATGGCAGGTGTTGGGGAAAACAAAGATCGGTGTGACGGATTTTAGTGTGTTTGACCCTTTGCCAGAAGTGTCTGGAGGGAACATGGAAGCCAAGAGAGGACAGAAGGATCTAGAGGGGATCAGAGGAGTCTGGAGAGAAAAAACAAGACTGGTGGGAACAGAGGGGTCGGAGGAGCCAGGGAGGTCTGGAGAGAAAAGGGGTGACAAAGAGGTCTAGAGGGGAGTCTGGGGGAGCCAGGGAGGTCTGGAGGGAAAAGGGGTGACAAAGAGGTCTAGAGGGGAGTCTGGGGGAGCCAGGGAGGTCTGGAGAGAAAAGGGGTGACAAAGAGGTCTAGAGGGGAGTCTGGGGGAGCCAGGGAGGTCTGGAGGGAAAAAGGGTGACAAAGAGGTCTAGAGGGGAGTCTGGGGGAGCCAGGGAGGTCTGGAGAGAAAAGGGGTGACAAAGAGGTCTAGAGGGGAGTCTGGGGGAGCCAGGGAGGTCTGGAGAGAAAAGGGGTGACAAAGAGGTCTAGAGGGGAGTCTGGGGGAGCCAGGGAGGTCTGGAGAGAAAAGGGGTGACAAAGAGGTCTAGAGGGGAGTCTGGGGGAGCCAGGGAGGTCTGGAGGGAAAAGGGGTGACAAAGAGGTCTAGAGGGGAGTCTGGGGGAGCCAGGGAGGTCTGGAGGGAAAAGGGGTGACAAAGAGGTCTAGAGGGGAGTCTGGGGGAGCCAGGGAGGTCTGGAGAGAAAAGGGGTGACAAAGAGGTCTAGAGGGGAGTCTGGGGGAGCCAGGGAGGTCTGGAGGGAAAAGGGGTGACAAAGAGGTCTAGAGGGGAGTCTGGGGGAGCCAGGGTAAACAGAGGGATGTGGAGGAGATAAGGAGGAGCTTTTCTCCTCAGCTCAATGAAATGGACAGCCCTATAGACATGAAGGGAGTGGCAGCGTATGTGTTTGACTGTTTGCCTAGTGATTGGCTAGCCACTGAGACTTACCAGCACTAGCCTGGGGATAGGATAAGATCTGTTAGCAGGTTTCTTCTATTCACTTGTATTGATCCAGGTAGACTTAAAGGCAGATTTCTATATTACGGGATATAAATGTCCGTTCTTCAGGGCTGGAGCAGTGTCTGTGCTGGGAACATACACAACAGTCTACAGTTTTCTACAATTTCATCCAAAGTGACTAAAGCTCGGTTACAATGTAACAACAATCTTTTTTTTTTTTTTTTTTTTTTTATTAAATGTAGATTGTGAGCCCCACATAGGGCTCACAATGCACATTTTTCCCTATCTGTATGTCTTTGGAATATGGGATGGAAATCCATGCAAACACGGGGAGAACATACAAACTCCTTGCAGATGGTTTTTTGCCCTTGGTGGGATTTGAACCAAGGACTCCAGCGCTGCAGGGCTGCAGTGCTGACCACTGAGCCACCGTGTGCCCCCCCCCCAATGTAACAACAATCATTGTCTGGACAGACATTGCACTTTCCAGCTGATCGTTGCTAATACTTTGTCTATGACTGTAGATAGCGCAGTCGGCCATTACACAAGGGAATGTTTTGTGGCATTTCTAGAAAGATAATTTCACCTTTGGCCAATGTCATTGAACATGTATGAGCAGTCTATATGACATATGTATGACTAACATGTACGGCTTCATCTGTGATATTATCATTCACCAGAACATTGTCCATTTGTTCAGTGGTTATAGTGCCATATTCTTACCTCTGTCCGTGGGTTGCCATAAGTGTGGCCACGTGATCAGTAACGCACCGCACATGTGCTCGCTTCTCATCCTGAGAGCAATGTAACTCAATAGAGGGCGCTATAGACGAGTCACGTGCCCTAGTACCAGTCTCCATATAGAGGACAGGAGAAAAGTGCAAACAAGGGAATGGACTGCACTAAGTAAGGGGTTGGGGTTCTGCCCGGAGAGGGCATCAGCTGCCAACCCTCTATTATGTATTGGTATGTGGCTAACCCCTTTAAGGATCTATTTATCGGCTGTAGATTTGTTGCAGAAGCCTGGGGCCATGTCTATAGTAGACACATGGACTTGTTTAACCTGTTTATGCCTAGAGTTCTATTATTACAACTCAAAAATGGGTTAAGCCTAAAGCTCATAGCTGAACATTTTACCTTGATTACAGTTAATGATTTTAGGACACTTCCCTACTTACATGCCACACCCCCTATGTATGTCACACCCCTATGTATATGCCGCACCCCTATGTATATGCCACACCCCTATGTATATGCCACACCCCCTATGTATATGCCACACCCCCTATGTATATGCCGCACCCCTATGTATATGCCGCACCCCTATGTATATGCCACACCCCTATGTATATACCACACCCCCTATGTATATGTCACACCCCTATGTATATACCACACTCCCTATGTATATGCCGCACCCCTATGTATATGCCGCACCCCTATGTATATGCCACACCCCTATGTATATGCCGCACCCCTATGTATGCCACACCCCTATGTATATGCCACACCCCTATGTATATGCCACACTCCCTATGTATATGCCACACCCCCTATGTATGCCACACCCCTATGTATATGCCACACTCCCTATGTATATGCCACACCCCCTATGTATGCCACACCCCTATGTATATACCACACTCCCTATGTATATGCCGCACCCCTATGTATATGCCGCACCCCTATGTATATGCCACACCCCTATGTATATGCCGCACCCCTATGTATGCCACACCCCTATGTATATGCCACACCCCTATGTATATGCCACACTCCCTATGTATATGCCACACCCCCTATGTATGCCACACCCCTATGTATATGCCACACTCCCTATGTATATGCCGCACCCCTATGTATATGCCACACCCCTATGTATATACCACACTCCCTATGTATATGCCGCACCACTATGTATATGCCGCACCCCTACGTATATGCCGCACCCCTATGTATATGCCGCACAGAATGCTGATTAAGTTCATGACGATTAAACGAGCTGAGTTAGGGTTACCCAGGACAATTAATCGAGTGCTCAGGATTCCCCAGGATCTCATCCACTTTGCAGGGACTGTAAGTTGATGCATTTTTGCAACGTTTAGCTTCAGCCTTAAACTGACCATGATCTGCACTGTGTGACCATATCCCTAGCCCCTACCTGGCGAGCTGTCTTACAGGATTGTCCTCAGTGTATTCGGGTCATAGTGACCCCTCTATTACTGAAGGTGATTGCTAGCGGTCTCCATGGTTACCACTCTAGTCATATTAGTGTGGGGGGGGGGGGTGTTTCTGCTTGTGCAACCTTTAAGAATAAAAATCTCAATATATTATATTAATACACTTAATCCTGATATTTCCCGCAAGTTACAGCATCTCTGTAAGAGTTTTTCAGTTCAACACCATTTTTAGCTTGGAATGGAAACGTTGTTATCCAGAAAACCAGCCTGAAAACCTCTCAGAGCAGAGGGGGCTGATACACTGTAACAAGTGCGCATCTGTGTCAATAGGACAGAGTGTAAGCAATGTTTCTATTCACTGACCGCAAGCAGAGGCCTTGAATATCCTATCCTTCCTACTAATATTATAAATGTGACAGTTTGGATGTTTGTTCCTCAATCACACAGAAACCACTGAGCGGATTTGGCTGAGATTTGTCCCATAGATACTCTGTAACCTGGAGTAACACATCGGCTACTTTGTATCCCGGTAAATGACATGGCTTCACTACTGTTCTGGATTTGTGGGCACATACTATATTTACGTGTCCCATAGATACTCTGTAACCTGGAGTAACACATCGGCTACTTTGTATCCCGGTACATGACATGGCTTCACTACTGTTCTGGATTTATGGTCACATACTATATTACGTGTCCCATAGATACTCTGTAACCTGGAGTAACACATCGGCTACTTTGTATCCCGGTACATGACATGGCTTCACTACTGTTCTGGATTTATGGTCACATACTATATTACACTGCTCCTGCAGGTCCCAGGTCTGTTATCTCTCTATATAACACTCAGCTAACCCTCAGTCCATTGTGTACAAGCATCTGCATATTATCTGATCTGCTCCAGGCAATGATGACACACTGGAGGGGAAACACCTTTACTCCACATTGGCAGTTTGCTAATATTAAACATGGCGGGAAAAAGAAAATCTACCGTAATTTGTTGTAAAATTCTCAAACAATGAGGTCTATGAAGGCGCCAGAAGTCACAGAGTTCTCCTCAAGCGGAGCTCAGAGGGATCATAAGCGCCAACAACACACTAATTATTTGGCGTCCCAGCGAGCTGCAGAGATGCCGGAACAATCACAGGCATGGTGTGAGGAACAAGTTCAGCAGCAGGACAGCTTAACAGCTGCCGAAACGACAGAGCAGGCAAACCATCGACGGCAGCAATTTGCTGAATATAGGCGGATCATCGACGCGATCAACACGCAGACGAAGTCGTGGGCAGAGACTAGCAGTGAATATATGAATATTGCTTAGCCCTATATTATAAAACACATAACTTTATTCGAGACAATGCAGCTGTGCTTGCCCTCCTGTAGTTGAAGATATAACCGTGGGGTGAATTTTCCCATCTTTGGCCAGAATTCGGCTTGTGTTGTAAGGTCCTGTGTTCCCCACATCTCCTCCTCCTCCTCCTTAGGAGTAAATATCCACAGCCTCGTCCTCCAGATTCTTACATATTCAGCAGATTTTTGATTCCTCATCCTGTTTTTTCGCCCTTGAGAAAACCTCCAGTAATTTATTCTGAATCGGGGCTCGGGCGGTGTAACTGAGGCCTGACTCTGCTGTATGACAGTCTGACCTCCTGGATATAGTATATACAGCCCTGGAAACCTGGCCGAGTGTCACTGCCCTCCATGACAAGAGAGCAGAAAACACAATATTAAAGGGCCAGTCCAGTCTTCTGTCCATGAAGAATATACATCAGATAATGAACAGTTCTGCAACTTTTTAACCCCCCCCCCAAGGACCAGCTCTATTTCAGCCTTAACCCCTTAATGACACAGCATTTTTATGTTTGTTTGTTTTGTTTTTTTGCCACACTTTATGAAGAAACTGGAAAAAAAAGTTTTGCATGGGGTGGAATTATAAAATGTAACAGCGCCGTTCTCTTCCAGTTATGATTTTATGCCATTCCCTGTATTGGGTCAGTATATGGCGCTGTGAGGGCGCTTTCTAACAGGGTAATATATATAAGACCTATCTGATCCTTTTCATTTACAAATTGATGTTATGTAATCGTGTGTCCAGTGGATCTACATAACTCCCCATCGTAGTCAAGAATTCCGGACAGCAACGTTTAGCATTAATAAGTATATGCCAATTTTCTGAAAATTTTACATCTTGATAATAGAAAACAGATATTTATAGATTATTGTCTGTAGATATGCCGTATATATTGGGGTCGTTGTTGTGTGGTGGGCCTGGTTAATCTCCTTGGGTGCAGTGACTTCCGTCACACGAGTCTGGTAATTCCTCCGGACTTGTCATGACTGAAGTCACTAGACGGCTGCTCTACATCTCTGTCAATGTCTCCATTGTTGTAAACACGGCGCGGCACTTGCTGTCCTACAAATCAGTACAAATCTTGGCTCTTTCCTTCATGGTGTGAACTTTGCGTCTTCTGTCCTTCTAAGGGGGTGTTAGTTATCTGTTCTCCGCTTAGTCTGTACTGTAGTCACATAGAGAGGTGGGGAGGGATCCAACTGCTGCATGTTGTAGTGTGCGATAAATGTGTATATTGGTGCATGTCACTGGTGCTGATGTCATTGTTTGGTCATTGCTTTGGGATGTTTCTGGAACCAGCATTACTCGATGGCAGAGCGGAGTTGGGCCTGAGGCTAGCACGACAGGAGAAGATGTGTGCTGCTCTACCCTGGTGCCACTCACTGACATCAGCCCACATGGTATGGGACACGGTATTTAAAGGCCTGTTCCTGTGTTGGGGGAGCTCATACAGTAGACAGGAGTGGAGTCCCATTGTGTGAGGGATGTGACATGTAGAGTTCTTACAATGACCCGACAGCCAGGAAGAGCTGAGAGAGGGACTGTGGTGTCCAGGTGACCGGAATGGAACATGTCAGACAGTTACTTCCACTCCCAGAATGTGAAGTCAGGAGACACGTGGAGCAGATCTCAGGGCCTGTGGCTACTGGAGCTCCTGTGTGTGCACAGCAAAGTGTCCATGTACTGTTACATAGGGATACACAGAGCCCTGGGAATGTTCCTAGCCCTTGGCCATGCCTCATGCAACCACAAGAAGTTGGCCAACAGTCTTCTTTTGGGAGCCAAAATACATAGAGATTCCCTTTTCCTGGGAATGTCTATGTACCATGTGACCTGTGCACACCTCTTCACAGTCTCTGGCACGCAGGCTTCACCAGCATCACTTCCATTTATATGGACACCACAGAAAGCTGAGGTTGTGTCTGATTCTCATCTCAGATCTGGACCAGGTCACTTGGTCTTTTGCATTTGCCCCAAAGATACAAAGTCTATAACACCACATCCACCTCCAGAACTGCCATGTGCTCCATACTTTAGTCTTTCCCAAACTCGTGCAGATCCTGTCTCAGCTCGGTGTATAGGGTGAGCTTTCTGTAATGGACGCCCAGGGTTGTATATCTGTAAACTGATATCCATAGCCCATTCCTAATGTAACCGGGACAGGTGGTGTCGCTGTATTCTGGGAACTCTACTTGACAAACGTTGTTGTACTGTACAATGACTCTCTATAATACATATATAGTAGAATATATAATATGACATATTTCTGTCTTCATTACTTTGTAGTAACCATCCCCCTGCTCTGCCCTATATATAACCCTGTGGGTCCAGCTCCCATATGTATCCTGTGATGTCTAGTCCCAGGATAGATTTGTATCCTCATAAGAGGCCATAATATACTGTATGTGCTTGTGTTAATGAGGATTGTAAGTGCTAATGTATTATCTGTCAGGCTCGATGTGAATGTGCAAGGACTGGGGACTGGGTGAGAGTCCTCCCCGTAATGTCCCCCCCTGTTGTTACATTGTGTCCTATGTGTGATATTAGTCTTGATGGTGGGTTTAGGGGGGTTTGGAGGATGAGACTAGAGGTGACGTTATGTGTCTAATTTGTGCATCAGATATTCTCTGCCGCTGTATGACTGCCGGGCTATTTCTACAGGTCACGTCACTCCCAGGTGACCTCTGGGGTTGGTGTGGAGGGGGGAGGACAATTCTATTTTAATGACATGGTCATGTGACTTGTTCTATTTAGTTTTCTCATATATAAATTCTACCTATCAGATAGGAGGGAGTATCCCAGACATTCAGTGTGAGAATAGATTGAACTGTTTGTATTCTAGGGAACAGCCGCAGGACCTTCTACAGAGACAGGAGGGAGATGTCCGACTACCTGAGACTCCAGTAGCCATTGCAGATATACCGGAGTCCCTAATGCATGGAAGGCGATAAAGGCCATGTATGTGACACTGATGGGGCACTTTGTATATGTTCCGCTTCCATACGCCATATACAATGATTATACATTGCAGCACCTGACGGCCTGTACTGTGCAATGTGCAGTGTCTGCTCCATGTTCTGAGATGTGTAACTATTGTGTGCCGAGCAAACACGTCTTTGTTCCATTATTGGCTCCTCAAATGTTTGATGATGGAAATAATATGGGAGCAGCGTCTATGGTGCGGTTTATATCGTACACAAGGAAATAAGGAAGTCATGGCAGGCGTTATATCATTATTTGTACATCCATCATATGTACCCTTGCATGGTGCGGTTCTGTCCTCTCTGTCACCTAAATTTTGGTTATTTAAAAATGCTATTGAATTACCAAAAACTTAGGTGATAGAACCGCACGATACATTGGTACATAGGATGGATATACAAATGAGAGGAGCTTGTAAAAGAAACATCACATAAAAATTTTATCAAAAAGTGATCAAAACAATAGAGATTCCCCAAAATAAGTAAAAAGTACACCTGACCCTGCAAAAAAAAGATGCCCTATGCATCCCCATCCATGGAAATATAAAAAAGTTACAGGTGTCAGAATATGGCGACTTTAAGAAAAAAAATAATTTTTGCGATGCCATGTAATGAGCGTGTTGTTGGCGCCGATGATCCCCCTGAGCTCCGCGTGAGGAGAACTCTGTGGCTTCTGGCTCCTTCATAGCTCTCGTTGTTTGCGACAAATTAGATTCTCTTTTTCCCGGCATGTCTAAAATGGACAAACTGCCAATGTGGATGAAAGGTGTTTGTCCATGTCAGTTTGTCTGCACTGCCTGGAGCAGATCAGATAATATGCAAATGCTTGTACACTGAGGGTTAGTGTGTGTTTACACAGAGACATAATAGCCCTGGGTCCTGAGATAAGCTGCTGCAGTCGTTTTTGTGTGATTGAGGAACAAACATCCAAACTTTCACATTTATAATATTAGTAGGAAGGATAGGATAGGATGGGAGGATTAGTAGGAAGGATGATATATTGCTGTAGAGCCGGTTCCTATTATTTAGTTTCTTGAATATATTTGCCCCTATTGCACTGAGGGTGTTTGGGCTGTTTCTTGTGATAATCTCGTGTTACATCTAGTGTATCACTATACCCGGGTACATTTCTGCTCGGTGTCCAGCGCTCTGCACCTTCTAAACAAATAGAGATATAAGGAGCTTGGAGCGAGTCCCAGTAGCGGTGGCTGAGGCTGGCGTGTACATGGTCTCGCTCCCACACAAGTTGTGCTTCCTCCTCAGCAGATCTCACTTGCAGGTAGTATCTTTCATGCATTTTATTTCTTATTTGAGGGGGGTGTCAGTGGCCCCCAGAAACCATTGTGATAATGACTGTGTGTGGACATGACATGTACAGTGAATACTGTACAGATGAGAAAGCACCAGCCACAGTCCTTGCTGCCGCACCAGGAGTCTCCTCATTCATTGGCAGCAAGCAGAGCTGCTAATAATATTGAACTATATCATATATTAGAAAGTTGTAAAGAGGTTTATTTATATTATTTATACACCTTAATATTAATTCATTTATGGGGGGAGGGACTGTTCACCCCATAGACCTAGTGATGTCCATAGACCTGTATTGGCATGGTAGAGGACCCCTTTAGTTATGTCCATATGCCCTAATTGAACAAACAGAAAAATGGTTTCCTAAATAGACAGGTAATTCTTAGAGGAATGTGTGATATATATGGTTCCTCCTTCTCACCTTCCCAGGGTCTCCTTTATCTGTGACACGAGTCTTCCCCTACAGCACCTGCTCTTTACTAGTGTTTATATGGTGGCCACACCTGGATCTCTTTAATATTTGCTCATTATTTTTGTTTTATGCATAGAAAAAAGTAAACCTAAAAAACAATATAAAAAACAATCCCAGCTGTAAATGCAAAATGGATTTCCACACTGATATATATATATATATATATATATATATATATATATATATATATATATATATATATATATATATAATCTCCTTTACATCAGGCACAGGATAAGCAAAATAAAATCCAGGCTTCACTTCAGGCAAAAAAAATCCTGCTTGTCTGAGCACTAACTAAGCAGAAGATACTAACTGTACATATGGCTTACTACCAGCCACATGAATCAACCAAAACAACACTGTACCGTACACAAGGCTCTCAGTGTCAGAACAGACCCCGGCACCTCCTCTTCCCCCAGGATCTGCCCTGGAGTGCAGGATCTGCAGCCGTTTATGGCCCAATAATGAGCCCATGACCCGAACCTGGAGCTGAGACCTACTCAAAACCTGCCCTGGACTACACATATATCTGGGGGAGATATAGTGGGACACCAGCACTCTGCCTGTCACCATCTCACTAAATACATATATATATATATATATATATATATATATATATATTGTGTGGAAATCCATTTTGCATTTACAGCTGGGATATTTTATGTTTATTTTTTTATGTATACAACAAAAATAATGAGCAAATATTAAAAAGATCCAGGTGTGGCCACCATATAAACACCAGTAAAGAACCAAGTGAGAACAATTCCCAGTGACTACCTCATGGAGCTCATCAAGAGAATGCCAAGAGTGTGCAAAGCAGGAATCAAAGCAAAGGTGGCTACTGTAAAGAACCGAGAATAGAAGACAGATTCTCAATTGTGGTCACACTGTTTGGTAAGTCTATAACAGAGGTTCTCAAACTTATTTTGTCTACCGCCCACTTCGAGAATTAATTATTTTCTAGCGCCACCCCCCCCCCCCAAAAAAAAAAAAAAAAAAAAAATTAGCGGCAAAATTCACTTGTTTTCGTAATATCGTCGAATGACATGACTGGCTGTGACATGATGGCGCGTGCGCTTTTATATGAGGCAGCGGGCGGCCTAGTACTTTCGAGAATGGACTAGAAACTTCTCACTTCGCATTGGAGCTTACCGCCATCTATGGTACAGTTTGACAACTTTTGGACAGGAAATAGTTACTGTCTAGTCCCCTAGATGGCGTTACACGAGGAAACGCGCGTAAAGGAGCGGTAAAGTTTGTGTTAAAAGCAAAAAAAAACAATTTTTAAAGGGGTAGCCTCATGAAGCTTGATCTGCCTTCTAAGATGCCTAAAAATCTTCTTTCTTCCTGTTTGTTCACGTCAATTAGCCCCACCCCCAAATTAGTGTGTAGCTCCGCCCACCACATAGCGTGATCCTATGGGATGACTGAAGGGCCTGTGATGTCATCAAAAGGTCCTGTAAACTTGGATTTACCTTGTACGGAGTTTCCTAAAGGACCTGGCTCCTCTGCCCACTAGCAGCCTGCTCTATATAATAAAGCTTTAGCCTAGTGAACAGAGAGACCAGGTCCTTTAGCCCAGTAGGATTTAGATTGCTTTATATAAGAAAGCAGCACTTATTCCACACCCACACCCCCTCTATCTCACAGCAGGGAGCTAGGTGATGTGTATGTGATGTGTATGTGTGGTGCAGACACAGGCTGGCTCCATACACTCAGCCCCACACACAGCAGGGAGCTATGTCATGTGGCTCCCTCAGCAATGAGCAGGGGGCCAGGTGCTAGTGTCCAGAATGAAGTGAATAAAGTAAGATAGTGGACAAACAAAGCAGTTTTGCTGAAGCAGTGTATTTAGGAAAAGTCTTAAATACACATTAACAAGCAGTATAGACAGGATCATTGTTATGATACCACCCCTTTAAATTAGCTATCGCCCCCTAAACCGCTTCAACGCCCCCCAATCTTCTCTGTGCCCTTTACTGCCCCCCTATAGGCCTCCAGCGCCCACAAGGGGGCGTTATTGCCCACTTTGAGAAAGACTGGTCTATAATCCCACGTGTTACTTCTGAGTTTTGATGCCTTCAGTGTGATCTACAATTGTCATAGTCATGGAAATACAGAAAACTCTTTCAATGAGAAGGTGAGGCCAAACTTTTGCTCTGTACTGTATATAGACAGTAAAATCCATTTTGGCAGTTACAGCTGGGATTTTTTTATGTTTATTTTGTTACAGTATGTATGAAACAAAAATAATGAGCAAATATTAAAAAGATCAAGGTGTGGCCACCATATAAACACTAGTAAAGAGCAGGTGCTGTAGGGGAAGACTCGTGTCACAGATAAAGCAGACCCTGGGAAGGTGAGAAGGAGTAACCAGCAAGCAGGGGGCGCCGCATCTCTGCTATCGCCCACACGGTTCCAAAGGGGTCCAACTCCCAGGTACTTTACAGGGTTGGTTCAGTCTGAGGCAAAGCAAGAGCCTGACTGGAGACGACAACACATCATTAGAGAAAAAGTACAGATGGAAGTAGGGAGGGAAAGATGGGGAAGGGGAGGGAAAGATAGGGAAAGGGTATTGGAGGTTATATCCGAGGTACTGGAATTCAGGGGAACCTTAACTCTTTAAGGACACAAGGTTGTTTATTTTTTCCTCTCTACCCTCCAGGATTTACCCTCCATACCTTTTTTTTTTTTTTGTATTAATTGTTGACCCAGCCATCGCGGGGGCTTATTCTTTGTATGACCAGTTGTACTTTTACTTGGCACCAGTTTGGGGTACTTTGAATGTTTAGCTTTTATTAAAGTTTTTGTGAGGTCCTTGGGAAAAAAACTTACAATTCTGTCACAATTTTTTTGTTTTGTTTCTATGGTGTTCACAATGTTTCCTAGCAGGACATAACTATTAGTACAATGCCAATGCTATATATATATATATATATATATATATATATATATATGTGTGTGTGTTACTAAATAATATGCCACTTTGCAGCTGTGGCCAGCGAATCCATCCTGATGTCCGCCATGTGTTTTAATATTTTTTTGGCAAGGTAGGTTGTAGTTTTTATTGGTACCTTTTTATAGTGTCACGTTTTATTGCCCGAGTCCACCACTTTTTATTTCTGACTCCAGCCCCGGGTGTCCGCTGGAATCCATAAGCTATGTAGCAGACGTGTAGCTCTGTAGACCTGCATTGTGGCGCTGACGTAATAATATGGTGCAGAGACGGACGAGGGAAAAAATGAATACATACCTGCCACAGCCTGAGATATTTGGGGTTCTCTTCTGTCACCCCCTCAAGGGACAGCTTATAATTCATATGTGGAGGGTAATAGTTGTAGCCACAGTTCTAATAAATGATAACATACTGTGCGACGTGATAGTTATCAGTCTGATCACCGATTATTGGTCGCTTGTCCAGGATTATTCAGAAATATCTAAATGCTGTACCTTGCTCT